>NC_092212.1:10981072-10995750 GCF_043381705.1 Parasteatoda tepidariorum
CTACACAAGTATATATATACACAGCATGTGTATGAATTAAAATGGTGAGTCATATAACAATGAAAGTGGAAAGTGAAAGTGATGTCTGCGTGAAATATTAACAGATGCATAGATGATCTCAGTTACAGTAAGTTTTGTTAAACAGCTGTATATACATCCCAGTACGAATCGAAAGAACAAGTGTGAATATATAGTATTCTAACCATACTGATGAAAATGATAAACAGTAACAACGTGAAGTTACAGATGAAAAGATGATCCACATAACAAAATTTTAAAGATGTCAGTATACATTAAAGACAAGCAATCAAAAATTTACAGTCTACAGGGGTATATGCGATCTATAACAGATGGAAAAAAGATCTTCGCTACATAAAAATGCGTTTTAGAATGTTTGTAAGTAGTTAGTCCATGTAATAAAGCTACCGCCTACGAAAGTATATCCAGAGAAACCATGTCAACCCCTTTGATATTGATTTACAATTAAGAAAAGAAAGCATTAAAGGGCAGGGGTATTATTTATAAAGTGTTCTTTAATAATTTGTTCAATTCCGTTTTTAATTTTGGGAGCAACCCATTGTTTTTTAAGATTTTCAAACGAAAAAGTTTTTGGAAAGAAATTTTTTCTAAGAGTTGTAAAGTTTGGACAAACAAGAAGGATTTGATTAAGATCATCGTTAATTAAACACGATTTACACAATGCAGATTTTTTATGAAATCTAGCTTGGTAAGTACCCTGAGATCCGTGATATTTCAAAAATTGATTTACGTAAAAATTAGAATAAATACAATTAGGATTAACTTTGGGAATTAGTTCGAATGTGTGACGAGCTTGGTTTTCAAGGTTTTCCCATCGCTCTTGCCAAGTGATCAAATTTTGTTTATAGAATTCGTGTCTAACTGAAGATTTTGAAGGATAATCAATTAAATCTACTTCGTTCTTAGAACAAGCTATTTTTGCTGAATTATCAGCCTCCTCGTTACCCCTGTGACCAACATGAGCTTTAATCCAGTGAAATTAACATTTTGTCTATAGTTATCTTTAATAATTTTTGTCAGATAATCATATTTAATATTATTTAGGGACTGCAAACCTGAAAGGGTATCGGAATATAAATGCTCAAGGTAACTCATAATATTTGAAATTCACCCCAGTCAAACTTTTTTATTTTCTACTGATCTATCTATATAATAATTGTATAATAAAACTGTGTGCAACGAATTGGTTATATTTTTATTTTCATTTTAAAACTTATTTTTTTATTTTATTTGCCGTCAAGTTTAAATTACTTAGTATTATAAAAACACGTTTTCAAAAGCATAAATGTAAATACATAAACGCGTGGTTTCAGCTAACCTTGAAAATATTAATCAATATTAGCACGATAGCATTGATCTTTCAGTTAACCTGTTGTACTGAAAAAAAAATAATTAAGTATTGCAGAACTTACAATAAACAACTTTTCTGATTAGAGCTATAAGCTAACAAGCACCACTGTTGTCATCTTTAAAATATTTGACAAAACTCAATCATCTATGGCTTTTTTTGTAACAATGGCTTCCTCTAAGCCATTGAGAAAATTCTAATTCTTTAATGCCAATTCTCTAATGCCGAATTTAAAAATCGAAAATGGGGTTTCGTGAAATGTTTGCTGTAGTACTCATTCAGATTCATGTTGTATTTCATATTCTTAAAATCTACCGTTTACCCCGCAATCAGGTATACAGATACACACACTCACCTTATTTTATTATATGTGTAGATTAACCCTTTCGCGCCAACTGTCAGAAGTACGTGATAGCATAAAACCGTATCAATCAGGGTAAAAAGATAAAACTGATAATCAAAGTAATTCTTTAGCAGTTTATTTGTGGGTGGAGTTATAATTGTTTGACTTATTTAATTCACCATTACTTTGTTCAAAATAAAACTATTTAGTTATACTTTGAACTAACATTAATTATATGTGTGAAACTAACAATAATTGAAATAAAAGCAAAGTAAGTCTGACAAATTAGCAACGACTACATTTAAGTTACCGTTTTTTATTTAATTACAACTTGATTCTGATTTTGTAGGAATGCTTTTCTGAATCACCCGTCCCCAAAGGGTTAAGACTTGGTTCGTATATCAGATAAATAGGAGAGAGCCATCGAATTAATACCCAGAAGCAAAACATGATCCGAGTCTAGTGTGTTCACTTGCAAGTGTTTTGTAGAATGTAGGCGTTACTTTACAGAATAAACTTTCGACCTTCATATAAAATTAGTGATGATAAAGCACACCACTACATAAATATTTTTAAAATTTTGAAATTTATTAGGAGTAATCAAATTAAATAGATATAATGCTGCATCATTCTCAAATTGTTATTTTAGTTCTATGATTTCCACAAGTGGATTGATCGTAAGAGCGATATTCTCTAAAAATCTATCTGTTTTGAAGTTTTTCCCTCCCACCAACTCTTAGTTCCTTGGTTGATTGTTTTCAATGATCAAATAGAAAAGAAAACCTGACGGTTAGGGAAATGAGCAGCTTTCGATTCATTAATCCCTTAGGGACGGGTGATCCTGAGTAAAAGCATTCGTACAAAATCAGAATCAAGTTGTAATTAAGTAAAAAATGGTAACTTAAATGTAGTCGTTTCTAAATTGACAGACTTACTTTGCTTTTACTTTAATTATTGTTAGTTTGATCATGTATATAATCAATGTTAATTCAAAGTATAACTAAATAGTTTTATTTTGAACAAAGTAATGGTGAATTAAATAAATCAAACAATTATAACTCCGCTAAATTTTATTAGTAAATAATGACTCTTACCTAAGATGCGCGCTTTCATGCGCTTTACTAAAGTTCTATGATTTCTACAAGTGGATTGATCAAAAGAGCGAGATTATTTAAGAACTTGTTTTACCCTTCTCTAGGTTGACTGTTTTCATTGATCAAATAGAAAAGAAAACCTGACGAATGTTGCCCTTCATAGTTCATTCAAAACAGTGTTTCCCAAAGTGGTCCATATGGACCCCAAGGGGTCTGTGAACAATGTCAGGTGGTCCGTGTGATGTTTAATATAAAATAATAAAATTGTGATTGGTTTTTATTATTTTGGAAATTAAGATAAATAAAATAGTAGCAATTTTGCGTCCTAAGTAAACTATAAATAAAGGTAGGTAGTTGTTTATAATCATTAACAGTGGTTTGTTACAAATTTTATTATATCTTTTGTTCCCTTTTTAAGAGATAACAGTATGAATGAGTCGAAGAATAAACTCCAAAAATACAGTGTTGAATATTTGAAGTATGTCTTTATTTCTTCACCGGGAAATAGTACTTTACCTATGTGTCTTCTATGTAATAAAACTATAACAAGTGATTCAATGAAACATTCCAAACTTAACGAACAATTGATAAAAATTCATAGTGACAAAAAAATAAAGAAGCAACTATATTTCAAACAGTCGAAGAAAAATATCTGAAAATACCGTCACTGCAACAACATGTAAGCGAGGTGACGATGGATTGCATGTTTCTCATAGTTTCGCATGTTTCTATATATTACATGATTGCAAAGTTCAGAAAGCCTCACACTATTCAAGAACTTATTTTACTAGCTGTAAGTGAGATGATACTCACCGGGCTGCACAAACCAGCTTTTAACATTGTAAAAAAAATTCCACGGAGTAATACACGGAGTACAAAGAAGGATTGACAAAATATCTCAGTGCGTAGAAAATTCTTTGTGTGAGTACTTAAAAATATGTGAATTTTTTATACAGCTTGACGAGTCCACTTATCCAGGAAACGAAGCTTTTACTTTTAGCTTATGTAAGATTTGTAAAAGAATTTTTTTTTACCAAGAATTGTTACTTGCTAAATGTTTGGAACGCGATACGAAAGGTGAAGCGCTATTGATTGAATCAAAAGCTATACCCTTGACTAATATCATTTCTGCAGCTACTGACGGTGCTCCAGCAATGGTAGGAAGATATCGAGGTTTTCCGGCTAACTTAAAGCAAACTTCGAACAAGATGAACTATTAAAATTTAGTCAAAACTAAAATCGTAAAACTGCGTTTGTTGCAAAACTTTTTCTGTATAAACAAAACTTGGGGAGAGAATTTTGCCCTCTCAGTTTCTCTCGTAATGAACCTCATCGCAAACAAAAAAATGATTAGAAATTAGTGCTCACAAACATTGAACCGGACATAAATACACTCTTAAAATCTCATCACGTTCATCCAAGTCATTAATTTTTATTTTATTTTATTTTAAACAAAATATATAATTTCAATAAATAGTTCTTCAACAAAATGTTTTTTGTTAATTTGTAATTTTAATACCGTACATATATGCATTTTTTCACTTGGGGGTCCGTGGACAAGTTTTGACTATTAAAAGGGGTCCATGGATCAAAAAAGTTTGGGAACCACTGATTTAAACAAATAACGGTTATGCAACATGTGCCTTTCAACTCTGAAAACACGTATTGCGTTATTTCGTCAATACTACTCGTAATAGAGCATCCATGTCATTGCTTGGAGCTAAAAGTAAGCGTTACATATTTTTGGTAGGATTTACCTTGATATGAAAAAAAATTAATGGGAAAAACAAAGCTACCTACTATAATCAATAATAAAATTTTAATGTATTTTTTAATTTCGTAATTTAGCAAAAGAAATGTACCGTACAATAGCACTTTATAATAAGTGACATGAATTTCTATAAGAATAGATTAGTTAGTGGGTTGGTGGAAGATTCTAAGAAAAAGATTTACTCGTATGCAAGTTTAATTTAAAGATATTTGAGAAGTTAATAAGCAAGTGCAGTGTTTGTTGTTAATTTTATCAAAATCATTACCGAGATCCATAGAATCGGCAGCACGGTAACTTTTAGAACATTCTGGTAGTATTTGTCATACTCTCTTTTTTACAGATAGGTTTCAAAAATCATAACGGGTTAAAATATGTGCTAACTTTCGGAACTCCTTTAACACTTCTACGATACCCTGGGTTATGTGGAACACCGTTCCGGAATCACTGACCTGGGGACCATTGCTCTCTAACGTGACCTGGATTTTGAAACGATGCATTTCATGTGCAGCGGAGAATATAAATTATAACCAATAGTTTTAAATTGTAACAAAGTATGGTCTGGTTAATTTTAACTTATTAAATGCGAAAGAAATAACGGGTGAGAAATATCAAGAAACAACGGACTCAATATTTAAATGATATAGCATTGCATAAATTAAATCTGGAAGTATGTAAATGATAAAGTATTAATAATGTTAGAAATATCAAATATGTCAACGGAATACAATTTGCAATGTATATTAAATTTCAAAGTTAAACTATGTTATCTCAAAGGAAATTATGACAGGTATACATTTAAATTTGAAAAATTTATTATAATATCTAACAAAATATATCATCGATAAAAATTGAAATAGAATACAGAAATAGGGAAAATTTTCAATTAAGATGAAACGAACATGATATTGAACAAATATCAAGAATAAATAATTAATTTAAAAAAATATTATTTATTCTGGAAAAGTAACTTTAAAATAAAGCAAATTTCATACTAGCGGTATTGTAGTTATTAAAATATTTTAATTCAATAAATACATTCAAATTAGTCAAATTGTTCAATATATATATATATATATATATATATATGTCAGGGTCACGTGATGTAATAACACGCATTTTCTGATGTTGCGAGCTAAAAGCTTNCCTTTTATTGACAGTGAGAAATTGATCGTTTTAAGCTTTATTTTTTACTTTCTGTAAAATATTTGAAAATTTATTAAGACGTATTCATATTTTTAGCAAGGCTTAGTAGTTAAAATTTTAAGGACCCTAAAAGTAACTAATTTTCAAAACGCAGATGTTAAACGAAAGACAAACAAGAATTGGATACTTGCAAGGGACGTTATCTTGCAAGGGATGTAATCTTGGCATTTGTTTATGCCACAATTTAGTAGATAGTCAGGTTTGCCACACACACGTGATGTCATTTGAAAGCTTTCAATTAAATATGATCCAAAAATTGAGGTAACAAACCAAACCTAATGGATCTAACGTTAACACGCCATGCACAACCGCTTGATTAGACACAACCAGCTGTATTCTTCTTCTTGAGTTGCATGTATCCATTTATGACTGAAGTATCTGAAAAACGAAATAACGTTATTTCTGCATAAATTCTGTAATTTCTACAAATATTTTCCAAGAAATTCTGGCAATAATTAAAAATTGTAAAGCCTTTTTTGCTAAAAAATACAATAATATTAATTTTTTATGCGGATAATGTGCAATAATCAAAACCATGGAAGAAAAAATTAATAAATTATTTTTTGACAACATGTGAAAAACTTGTTTATATTTGTAATATTTGCGCAATTAAATTCAACTTATAGTTATTAAGCATTGCAAAATATTTCGATGCATTTCAGTGATGGTTTATTAAAAAACAGTGGGAAATTAATAGTAAATTAAAAAAAATTTTTTTTTTTAAATTGATTTTTCGCTCCGTACTAGTAGGCGTACGATTACAGGTAACGCCTACTTTTTACTGAGATTAATTCTATTTGAAATAGACAAAAATAAAAAAAAACTCGTTGCCCCCTTTCACAGATTTTTTGAAAATCATTTATTAACCCCTTAGGGACGGATGATTCATAAAAGCATTCGTACAAAATCAGAATCAAGTTGCAATTAAATAAAAAACGGTAACTTAAATGTAATCGTTGCTAATTTGACAGACTTTCTTTGCTTTTACTTTAATTATTGTTAGTTTAATCATATATAATTCAAAGTATAACTAAATAGTATTATTTTGAACAAAGTAATGGTGAATTAAATAAATCAAACAATTATAACTCCGCCCACAAATAAACTGCTAAAGAAATACTTTGATTACCAGTTTTATATTTTTACCCTGATTGATACGGTTTTACGCTGTCACGTATTTGTGACAGTCGGCGCGAAAGGGTTAAAAAGCACTAATAAACAACAATTTGAATAATTTTTTTAACGAAGAGTATGATTAGTTGACCATCTTAAAATTTGACTCACGCTTGTAAAATGGCATTACTGGGAAAAATGGCTTATATTTCTTAGCTTTATTATTTTTTATTTATAAAGAATTTTCTTGATTTTGGTATCATCAGAAAAAAAAGAAAGGACAATGTAATAATTTATTAAAGTGCTGAAAATACTCATAAAAGTACACAAATTCCTTATTTATGTTTTTTTTTTAAGGAAACTTTTCTTGCAAATTTCAGGACCTTTTTACACGTAAACCACACTTTTACCACCTCTATTTTTTTATCACACAAAGAAAAATATCACATACATTAAAATTAAGAGGGTGTTTTTGATTATTAAAAAAAAATTTCTAGATTTTCTTATAACACAAAAACAAAGTTTCCTGATCTCAATTTTTTTTCTTTCAAGTAATGTTAAACGCCATATTTTTTAATATAACCCATGAAATAAACTTTTCTTATGTATCAGTTTACATAAAACTGTGACAGCAGCTTCATATTGTAATAGTGTCATAGTGGACTTTTATGTTGGAGTGTGATAAGACCAGAAGGGTGGATATTAGGATTTCTCATGATTGGTGCTTTTTCACGTACCCTGGATGGTTGCTGGATATTGGAGTGATCTCGGTGTTTGGAGCGAAGCGCCGCCAACCGATTCATCGATTCTGTAGTGTTCTATGATGTGGAGTCATAAAACTAAAAAGTTCTAAGTCGTAGAAAAAATTCTGAGTCTTTGAAGGAGGGGAGCTGGAGTCTGGTGATCATCATTGAGTTGGGGAAATCCCCTTGAGTACGGTTTGAAGAAGGCAAAGCACTTCTTCATTTTTCAGCAGATCTTCTAATTCCTTCATTGAGGATATTAGTCGATGAGCTGATGAGGCATGTGATGTGGCTTTAGCCCTGCATTTTGAAGTACGATTCTTCATGCAGTTGCAGCACTTGGCTGGTGAATCTCAGCCGCACTGAAGTGAATAGTGCCCTACGGCACATTTCATGCATCTTGGGTTGGCAGAACAAGAAGCTTGAAAGTGTCCGTCCAAAACCTCGGCATCTAAAACACTGCAGCGGCCGCCGGTCGCCACGGAATCGCTCGACACTGATCGGGATCAGCTTTATTCTTGTTTCGAAGTTGTTTCTCTCGTGATTGGCTACTAGTGGTGTGATAAGGCGGTACAGTGGGAGGGGCCTATGGACTCCGCTTACTCTCTTCTTAAACTGAGCAACTTTAACGATCTCTATGTCTAATTTCTCTAATTCAAGGAATATTTCATCTGAGCTGAAATCATCTGGGAGGCTACGAATGAGAACTTTGGCATTCTTGATTAACTGAGCGTTTTTTACTGTTGTGGAAGGATTTGTGGCTTTACTGGAGTTCTCCTCCGTAATTTCCGATGAAATGGTAGGGGTAGGCTCCGGCGGGGAGAGAGATTCAGAAGGAAGGAACTGCTTGTAGTCGTGGCAGTAGAGCTATCACTGGCTTCTGTAACATCAGCGAGCAAGAGGAAGAACAATTCTTAGCTGGAGGCTCTTTATGGTTTCTATTCAGGTTCTCCGACTCTGAGGCCGAGACCTTTGCATTGCACTCAGCTCCACATTCTGGAGAGATGTTAGTATTTCCTGATACTTGTTCTACTAT
Source organism: Parasteatoda tepidariorum (assembly GCF_043381705.1). Lineage (NCBI taxonomy): Eukaryota > Metazoa > Arthropoda > Arachnida > Araneae > Theridiidae > Parasteatoda > Parasteatoda tepidariorum. The sequence continues at coordinate 10,989,763 of NC_092212.1, forward strand.
TTCAAAGGATTGTTTGAACAGCAGTGTCTTATAGCTCCCTCTGGTACTTAAGTCAATTAACGTTTCAGAACCAACTATAACAATGGGTAAACAATTCAAATTAATCTTCATAAATGAATCCAGGTCCTAATCCCTCAGATTTCTGCCAGTCGGGATATATCAGCCAAAATATTTCAAGTTTTTTTTTTTAATTTTTTTTATTCTGAAATGAAAGCTTCCCGAACAAAAAACGCCTTCTTGATTTTTTTTCGCTACTGAAAAATATGACGTTTAACATTATGAGAAATAAATATTAAGCTCTAAAAAAGTTTTTCGTGCTATAAAAAATCTTGATTTATTTTGTCTAAAAGCTTTTTTTTTCTCATTGAAAAAAAAAAGACCACTTGTTTTTTCTTTCATGTTTACAGGTATTGTAATTGACATTAAAAGAAAAAAAATGAGGGTGGTAAAAGATATGAGTCACCTGTAAAAAATTCTTAAAACTTGCGAAAAATTTCCCTTAAATATTATTTTAACAAAATTTTTTACATAGAACGCAGAACATTGCAGAACATTGAAAGTTTAATTACACAGATCTCACTTTTTTTTTTCTTATGATACCAAAATTTAGAAAATTTGCGAAAATATAAAGCTATTTAAGTTAAATAAGTTAAAATCATATGAGCCATCTTCTCTAGTAATGCTAGTTTGTTTAATTGAATCACAAATTCTTGATTTGATTGAAATTGAATCCAAATTCTTGAAATTTGCAAAAAATTTCTCCCAAAATATTCTTAACAAAATTTTATCAATACATATATTAGCAATATATGGATAGTTTAATTACACAGTTCTCACTTTCTTTTCTTGGGACACCAAAATTTGGAAAATTGGCGATCATAAATAAAAAGCTATTTTAGTTTAGATCATATGAGCCATCTTCTGTAATAACGCGAGTTTGCTTAATTTAATAAAATTTTCAAGATGGCCTCTTCATCGTTGTCTTGATTCAAAAAATATTGGAAAAAATTTATTTTGATCGTTTTCACCAAAAAAAAAATTTATATGAAAAAGAAAAAAAAAACTCGTCATGACGGCAGTGACTATTTCTTCATTCAACATGGAATAAGCTTCAAGCTTCACTCAAATTTAACCAATATCCCCACAATTTTATTATAAGAGCAATATTTTTACGAACGCTAAAATTGCTTTTATAAATAAAGTGATAATATCTTTGTACTTAAATGAAAAAAATACAGCCAGATCTATATTTAACTAAGTCACCAAATTCCAAAGAAAATTTCGTTAATGAGTTATATGGAAATATACCTCTTATAATATTTTCGACAACACAAAGCAGATTTTAAATTCATAAGCTTTAGACGTAATTATTTTGCCAATAAATATTAATTTTTAATAGATCTTAACCCTCAAAAAGCCTCCTGCAAAGGGCATAAAAATATCACTTACTAAATGAAATGCAGAGAATGACAGGAATTTTATTGCTCGCCGTGGGTTAATAGACTTTGTAAAATCAACTCAAGGTCATTGTTCACTGTGATACAAGAAGAAATTTTGAAATATTGGAAAATATTTTAAGATATATTGGATCACAAAGAATCATAAATTCGTTTAATTTCGCTATTTGGAAGTTGTTTTACGAAGGAATTATCAAAATGTTCTTAAGAGGCCCTTTCTCTCCTGAACTATCTCAGCCAACGCCTCCACACGGTTTTTTATAGGTAGTCCGATCAGACTTCTATGAAAGTAAATCAGTTTACAAAAGAGCCATTTAATACAAAATCTAGTAAAAATAAGAAAGTGGTAGAAAATATATGTCTAAAAATTTGTTTTATTTATGAATATGATTGGTTTGTTTTATTTACTTGTCTACCACTACAGATTCAATTCTCAAATACGTATGCTAAATTTCTCTCAATCGCTCTTTACAATAGCATTTTACTCGTGTCTTTCGAGTGAGTAGTACCTATTTTTTTTGTCTTGCAATAGATCGTACTTCGATTAGATTTGTAAATAGAGTGATAGTGGGCATTTTCGCCAAGCAATCTTTACTTGAATTGTGTTTTTCAAAGCGACAAAATGTGAATGAAAATACAGACTGATTATTATTCTTACTTCTTCAGTACAAGTGCTACTCATCTTATATAATTTGGATACGTACGACTTATATGATTTATCACAGCAGTGTTTTTGAAACTTATTTTATTTTTGTTTTTATCACAAAGATTGTGATCGAAAAACAACTACATACATAGTGTACACGCAATAGGATACATCTATATCAACCCACTTGGACCAGCATTCAAAATCATCAGGTAGATGAACAAACTTTTATTTCATACTACTTTATTTATTTTGAATTGAATATATTGTAACCAGTAAAATAACGAACAACAAAGATGAACCGCCTCCCTGGGCTTTGGAAATGATAAACATGCTCCAAAAACAAGTAAAACAGCAGGAACAAGCGCATCAGATACTCCTAGACCAGCTGAAACATCTCCAAGAAACAGTGGATAAATTACAAGAAAATAACGAAACCCTACGGAAAGAAAACAAACATCTATTAAAAATATCTAAACAAAACTCCGAAGCAGCAGTGATAATTCCAGAATCCCCGGCAGCCCCAACTAACTCACAAATGAAGAAACACAAAAAGAAAAAACCAACAACGAAGAATAAGAATGAACAACCTCAACCCAGCACCAGGGCAAAATCAAACAACAGTACAAAAACGAAACAGATCAACAAGTTCCGACGAAGAAGAACCGATAACAACCAAAAAACTTAATACACTGAAAAGCACTGCAAAAATAAATCAACCAACAGATGGAGCCATCATACTACAACCTACCACAAGTTCCCGCCCTCAGTCGAGTCACGAAAAGGTAACGCCCAGCAACAACCACGGACCTGGGGGAAATGGCCTCGAAGACGAAAATGACGTCATGGAAGGTGAGGAAACAGAAGAAGAAAACGAATTTCAATATCAAAAACGCGGAAGAGCGGGTATACCACCAATAATTATTAAAGACCCTAAAATAAACAGGATTAAACTGAAAGAAACTCAGCAAAACAGAAAAATAACCGGATTTGAAGGCAAATATACAGGAGATTCACTGAAACTACACTTCTTTGAAATAGACAAGAGAAGAAAAGCCATAGACATACTAGACCAACTGCAAGTTCAATACCACACAATCCAGTTAAACGCGGAAAAATCATTAAAAGTAGTAATAAAAAGCATCCCCATCGAAATTACCCCAGAACAAGTCAAAACAAATTTAGAACAATACGGATACTATGCTAAAGATGTGAAACAAATGAAAAAATACTCGGACCAAAGACCAAAAAACCTACCACTACATTAGAAAAAACCGAATCAAACAAAGCAATTTTCCATATGACAAGATTCATGGACCTCGTCGTTACTGTAACGAGTTACAGAGGACGCAGAGATTATACCCAGTGTCACAGATGTCAGCAATTTAACCATGTGCAGGCATCCTGTCGGCACACTCCAAAATGTTTAAAATGCGGTCAAGACCACCTAACATACCTATGTCAAAAAACGAAAGAAACACCTGCAAAATGTGCAAACTGTGGAGGACCGCATCCGGCAAACTCAAAACAATGTGCTAAACATCCAATTAACCAAACAACACAGAGAAGAAACTACCAACCCATATTCGCTCCAACCAATACTCATTTTAGTACATATACAGATAAATTGAAATCAAACCAAACCATAAACACAGAAGAAATTCAAGAGGCAAAATCATTAATGACAGAACTAAGGTCCTTTGTTAACTTCTTGCAGAACGACGAGGGATTCAAAATGTTCAAAAATATGCAAAAAATCCTCAACCAAAATCAAGAACAAGAAGAAATAGAACTGGATGAATACTAAAATAACAACAAAATCAATACTGAACATTATACTCTGGAACGCAAACGGAATCTCAGCAAAACAGCATGATTTTAAAAACTTTATTCTCGACTACAATCCAGACATAATCATCATAACTGAAACCCACCTAAATTGAAACTAAAGACAGAGGCTATGAACAAATCTCAATACTATTAAAACCTTTTCCGGGGGGCAGTGACAGCAGTTGTCACATCTGATCTTGGGGTCCTGTGGTGGGCATGTGACACTTTCAGTGTAAGAGTAGGGGAAAAAATCTCCTCAGTTGAGAGACAGGATCAAGTTACTGCGGAACGTGTTTTATTGTTTTAGTGTTTACGAGAGGTCTCACCTTTTTAAGTTGAGGGGAGAAAAGTTTCTTTACATTTCCCACCTACCTTCAAACATCTATTCCAAGTTTGGGTACTTTTTTGTTAGTCCGCCGTTTTCTTACGTCTTTTTTAGTCAGTTTCATGGTTGCTATTTTTTTGTAAAAATTTTTTCGTTCTAGTTGTGAGTTATATTTTGAACAAATTGATATCGTTATTACAAATATAATTTAACGAATATTTTCAATTATATATAAATAATATGGAATAATCAGAATCGAAAAGCGTTCTTTTAAGTAAATTAAATTAAATTGAAATAAAATATCAAAGCAATATATTTTACATAAACTCAAATAAATAGTTCTTTTTCAGGTTATATTTTAAATTTGTGTTATAAATATAGTTATTGGAATTTTAAAATTTTGATTATAATTCCTGCAGTTAAAAAAAATTTTTCTTACATGATTTGAAATGAATATCTGCATTTCCTAAGAAAAATATATATACTTAATACTACGCAGGAGTATTTATTCATACTTTAGGATTAATAAATATTTTAAATGTCACATTTATAAATATGTAATTTATAATTACTAATGTACTTCCTATATTTAAGAAATTGAAATCATAAACGCTATTTTTGACTTTTTTTTACAAAACCTTCTTCCTTTGGTGGCAATTTTCATGTTTCTTTCCCTCATTCTGCACACAGTTCAACTTTTAGTTATAGGATCTAGAAATTTTTTTTAATATCTCAGTTTTGTAACTTTTTATAAGATTAAAGCTAAATTTTTGAACAATAAAATTCTATAAATCTATTACATGAGTAAGTTGAAGTCAATTGTGAAGTCAAATGTATATTTTTAAAATAATGTAAAAGAGGAAGAAAATTTTTTTTTATATATGCTACGCAGTTTCAATAAAGTACTTACTTTTCACGAAATTTAATGCAAAATAAGAGAAATGAGCCCAATTGTTTTATGTTAATCAATTACAACTGTAACACATTAACTGAAATATTTCTGAGTTTTCGCTTTTTTGGAACTATTTTAAAAAGACAATTGACGAAAAATATTGTTAAAAATTTAGAACGCATTCTAGTTTCTAATTAAGAGTTCATGGGATAAATGAGCTAAGAAATGTGTTTTAATTTTAGAGTTCAACGCATAAAATATTTTTTAAATGAATAATTTAAACTATTATATACTACTTAAAAAATTAATTTAAAAATTCTGCATGATTATTTTTAAATAATTAACATAGTTATTATAGTTTATAATTTTTTAAGAAATCTTAAAAAATTATAAAATAAAAAGAATTTATTTGATAACATAATTTTCGATCTAAATGATCTTGCTTTCTTGAAAAAAGAGAATCTTTCAAATTAGCTGGGAGTTAGGGCAAAATTATCGTCATTTACCTTGCTTTTCTATTTCATTATTATTAGTAATAATAACAATAATAAATAAATGACCCTGATGAATGAAGAGAAAAATTATTTATCATTTATTGAAGTGACCGGTATTTTTCATAAGTCGATAGATGAAAATAAAATAATTCAGTCAAAGAGTTAATATCAAATTAAATTTCCTATGTTTTCTTCCATCGGCTATGACTTAAATCCCTTCACTAATAACTCTGACTCAAGAGGCCTGTCTACAAAAATATGACATTATAACTATTTATATCCTTTCCCAAGATTTATAATCTTTCGATAAAATTATAAATTATCTGCAATGCTACAAATATTTA
>NC_092212.1:10996441-11129914 GCF_043381705.1 Parasteatoda tepidariorum
AAAAATTACAGAACAATGAAAAAAGGGTAAAAAAGAGGAAGAAAAGTAATAATAAAAACAAAAATAACATAAAAACTGAGAAAAGATAACAAAAAATAATCTTTTCATCTGCTCACACGATTATATCCGCAAAAAATAGTGCTTTCCAATATTGCTACATATATATATATATATATATATTGTAAAACACCATAAATAGTCAACATGTGACATTCGGAATGTAGTTTTTTACACTGAATCGTATAAAACCACCGAATAAGTTTTCCCGCGCTTTTTCAGTAGTAAAAAAAAATGGAAATCCTCCTCCAGTGGTATTTCTATTATCCCGAACTGCGGTGGTGCAACTGGCGTTTAGAATAACAGAGGGAGAATAAAACTCTCGGGGATGTTTAACACCCATCACTTGACTTGTTTCAGGGATTAGCGGTGCCCTTTCTTGAATTCATCCCCCTGTCTCAGAAAGAGCCCACCAGAGGTTCTATATTTCTTATTTTTGCACCCACGTGAAAAGGTTAAACCACCAAAACCAAAACATCAAAATCACAGGCATCTACAATTCTCCAAAAAACAGGCTTACAGACCAAGATATGAAACTACTCTTTCCTTCAAATATACCCACAGTAGTAGCTGGCGACTTCAATAGCAAGCATACAATATGGGGATGCAAAAACACCAATCATACAGGAATCCATCTGAGAAAACAAGTTGTAAAAAATAATCTAACAGTCATTGCACCAACCACCCCTACATATATTTCAACAGCACCTAATCATAACTGCGATATACTAGACTTTGCCATAACCAATATACAAGTTCCAATAACTGCCTGCACACACAACCAGCTATCCTCAGACCACCTGCCTGTACAAATCATAGTCGGAATACCAACTCAGCACCTTGAAAAACCGAAACTAAAAACAGACTGGAATCAATATCAAAACATACTGACTGCAAACAACAACCCACCAAACCTAGAAGACGAGTTCACAATAGAAAAATATATCCAACAACTGCAGCAAGAAATTATAGAAGCATATAAAACAGCAACCAAAGAAATCAATAAAATAGCCCATCACTACAAACTTCCACCAGAAATAAAGAATATTATCAGAAGAGGGATCCGACTCAGAAAAGCATATCAAAGAACAGCCGACCCCGAATACCAGCATGAAATGAAACAACTAAACAAACAAATAAAAAAACTCAGCAAAAAACACAAAAACCAACTATGGAAAAACAAACTCGCCTCTCTATGTACTACGGGCAACACAATATGGAAAATTGCAAAATCATTCAGGACTGAACCGCAAATCAATAGACCCATCAAAGGACCAACCAATCTCATTTATGATGTAAAGGAAAAAGCAGAAATCTTCGCCAACTCACTACAGAACCAATTCTCACCAAACACAAACTCAGATATGAATCACCACAACATAATAGTTGAAGCAGTAAATAAATTCCAAGAAGAACATCCAACAACCGAATCTAATGAACCAACAGAAAATAACGAAATCTACAATATAATCAGAAAACTAAAAAATAAAAAAGCACCAGGAGAAGATGGAATAACAAATATAATGATAAAACTACTTCCACCCAACTATATCAGCAAAATCACATATATCATAAACAGCTGTCTCACACTCAACTATTTTCCCACCATATGGAAAAACGCAACAGTCCTAAAGAAAAACAAAAACCCAAGCTGCCCTGAGAGCTACCGACCAATAAGTCTCCTAAACATAATCGGTGAAATATTTGAAAAAGTTATCTACAATAGAATAAAACCTCTCTTAACAGTACTACCAGACGAACAATATGGATTCCCGGAAAAATTAGACACAACCAAACAACTACTCCGAATTATGTTGTTGTTGCTAATTCCCATCTGGTCTGACGGGGTCAGACCAGATCAATGAATCCGTTAACACTGAGAAAATCCGAAACCAGAATGGGAGAGGAATGAATATCGTTCCAGTCCAGCCCTAAACAGATCAAGATGTGCTCTGGTGATGCCTGGTTTTGTTGGCATTTAGGGCAAAGAGGAAAGATCTTTTGATTTGCAGAAAATGTGAGACTTTTCAGGTGAACTCCGAATTATTGATTATACAGGCAGAGCACTAATAAACAAAGAAATTATAATATTCCTCATGATAGATATTTCAAAAGCTTTTGACGAGGTCTGGCATACTGGCGTAGTATATAAATTAATGCAGCTCAACTTCCCACCCGGAATCATCAAATTACTTTCCTGCTTCCTCACCAATAGAACCTTTCAAGTCAGCCTACAAAACCTAAAATCAACAAAAGAAATATCTCAGCGGGAGTCCCTCAGGGTAGCATACTGGGTCCGATTCTCTATATCCTATATACACATGACTTCCCTATAAACAAAGATGATTACAATAGCATCACATCCTTCTATGCAGACGACACCGGAATCATTATCAAATCAAGAAATCCCAACTATGCCCTCTTAAAATTACAGGAACAACTACAGGAAGTAGAAAACTGGTGCGCGAACAGCAATCAACGCAGATAAATCTCAAATCCTAATCATCCAAAAAAGAAGAATACAAATCCTACCAAACTGCTTACCAAAATTTTTCAATACACCCATACCAATAGTGAAGCAAGCCACATATCTCAGTCTAAAAATAAATAGCAAACTCTCCTGGTCAAACCACATCAAACATATCATAGATAAAGCAACAGCAGCAACAAATATCATTCAACCACTGTTACAAAATCCTAACATCTCCTTGCAAATTCGAAAACTCCTTTATACTAGCATGATCCGTCCAATCTTAACCTATGCCTCACCAGCCTGGGCCACAATACCTGACCATCTAATGGAAAAATTAAATCAATGTCAAAATAAAATCCTCAGAAAAATCACACGTTGGTTCATTAGAAACAGAAATATCCACAAAGATCTCAAAATTCCTCTCCTGTCTGAATTCATCCATAAATTAAATGCCTATTTCTACCTCAAAGCAGAAAAATGTCAAGCAGCAAATTTCAACCAGATCCTCTCATTTGAAAACTACAAAAAAGACAGTCATCTCCGACCAATAGCAGCCTTCCACACATCCGACGCCTCATATCATCATTATCAACGTAAATAAAAGCCAACAGCCATAGCCTCATGAATAGCACACCCGCCTACAACCACTAAGGTCCTAAGTTCGACCCCAAACTGACATCACTTTTATAAAATATCTTCCGAAACAGCCATAATGCATTAAATCATCAATCATCAAGAAAATCAACTACCCCTCACTGCATCCTGACTTCCTACATCCTGCCGGCTATCATCCAGTGCCTCCTGAAAATACAGTATCAAGAACTTTGAACTTTCAATAGATCTTTAAAAACCAATAAATACTTCAAATATTACAAAATAAAAATGTGATAACCAATATAAATAATCATAAAAGTAATATTCAACTATGTAAAAACAAAAACAATGCCTGTAATTTCTCTTTTTATATATTTTTTAATTTTTTTTTTCCTCTTCATGTCACCTTATTGTAGCATAACTCAAAATGTTTTAACTCATTGTAAATATTTCATGATGTATGGGTTAGGGGCCGCTGCGCGGCCCAGGCACCCAATTTGTTTCAAATAAAGAAAAAAGCTCTTTACAATACTTCCAGATATGATGCAGACATGCAGTACAATCCTATTACTTCGCTTTTATTATCAGATTGCATCCTCTCAAAGCATTATAAATAAATAAATCCCCCCCCCCATTATTAATANAAAAAAAAACCCCCCCCCCCCATTATTATTACAATGGATACCCCCAGAGAGGAGAAAGGACCTTCATGTGATCGCCGACTCGGGTGTATCCACCCCTAGATATTTACTTAACTTGTCCTGCTACTCAGTCATCATTTTATATCAATTTACCATCTCAATTTTACTTAGCCAGACACAGAGTATAAACTTGCGTCTACCATGGCTTCTGCTACTTCTCTAGTATTTCTTGCATAACGACAGTACAACAGGCTCCTACGGGCTCTTTTACATGATGAAGGAGTGGAGGTTCACTTTTTAAATAGTCTGCGCAGACTACCTATAAGAAACTGTTTGGAGGCTTTCTGATGTAAGAGGTGCTGACTCTAAATTGCTGGTCGATCGCGTAAAGTTAAGCACATTTGGCGCTATGAATTTAAGTTCTTCGTTCCGGGTTAATTCTTCCAATTGATTTTTACGTCCTAGCACGCCATCCAATAATATTATACTTGTAGTGTTTATCATATAACACATTCTTTCAATTTAATTTTCAACGAATCAAATAACAAATAAATTCGGAAGACTCCGGAAGCGTAATATGAAGTATTGATGCTACTTCAAAAAACACAAACGGTGATATTTTGCACTAATATAGCCAAATAAAGGAGGGCACACAAAACATGGTACACCTTATACTTTATTTATATTGTGATATTAATTTTCTAAAATTTGCTTTAGGCTCATGACCACAGAAGAAATCAATAAATTAAAGAAAACTCTTATGAGTGGTAAAATTTCGCGAAAATTAGAACAGAAATAATAATATATTAACTACCTAGAATATTAAGTCTGTTCACCCGTCGCCTCGTAAGTATAACACAAGCGGAAGGATACACCGCAAGTTTTCTAAATTTCTTCCAGGTTTAGGAAGCTTATTATTGTTTACATTCAGTCACCCATCCATATGCTTTTTATCCTTTTCATTTAATTAAAAAAAATAAATAGGTTATTTACTCTTTTTGGCACTATCTTTCGATAGATGTGAACTATTAAGCCCTCATCCAATATGAATTTGAAATATAAAACGCGCAGTATCCTCCATTACAGATCCTCCATTAATTTTTTTTCTTTCAAAATCATACCAACACAATTCTACTATCAACAATTTTTGAGAGATATTTAAATGGTTAAAGTTATTAGTTTTGAGATGTTTCACAAATATCTTTATTTTTATGCAATTAATGCAAAATAAAAATTTTTGCCTCATCGAATTAGGTTCTCATCGATTCTAACTTGTATATGATTCGAGTTCAAAATATTTAAAAACGTATAAACATGCAGTTTTAAATAATTTACTCAAAACCAGAAATCGCATCATTTTATTGCTCTAAATCTTTGAGGAAAAATTCATAGAAGTTCTAAAAATTGTCTAGCAATATTTCGCCTAATCTAATAAAGTGACCCCTTTATTTTCTTTTTTTTTTAGAGGTATTGGGCTGTCTATTTATACCATATCATCAAAAGTCTGCTAAGTACAAAAAAATATCGAGAAAGCACAAATTAAAAATTTTAAATCAAAAATGGCGAGGGAAAAGACCTAGAAAAAGTTCCAAAAATAAACAAATAAACGAATCGCCCTGAATAGCGTTCGATCTAATGTTCGGATATTTACGTACTAGAGCTCAACCTTAATGGTTCAAAGAGGATCGTGCAGGTGATATTTTAAGTTATGAAATTACACTCAAAAACGCACTTTTTCCGAATTATTACATTACCCCCCCCCCCCCCNTGACTTCTGGACCCAAAAATATAGGGAGTAGCAGCAATCTCAGAAATATGGTCCTAATAGTTTGGTCGGGCTAATTACCCATTAATGTTAATTTTACTTTCTGCGTATTTCGCTATATCTCGAGAAATCTTTTAAGCGAATAAAAAAGAAATTTCATACATTTATGAAACTCGTTCATCCAAAGATAAGAGAAATTATTTTTAATAATTATTTATTATAATGTTATTTAATAATCATCGAAAAAAAACCTAACTGTTAAGAACACAAGTTTTAACACATTTGAAAGAATGTAATTTTACAATGAAAAACACAAAATTCGAACGAAATCGGTGGAGAGAGTTCCTGAGGAACCGAATTTTAAATAACTGAAAAATGAAATAGTAAAAAATCTTCAATGAAAAATAAAATGAAAATCTCGTAAAAAATGAAAGATCTCTAGCTCCAGCCACTTTTTAAAGCAAACATTTCCACAAGCCATTTTATTAGATTAAGAAGGCAGAAAGCGTAATATAATATGAAAAATCACAAATATATTATAGTAATTAAAGCAATTCAACTGCTGCACTGGAACATCATCTTCAGTTTCATCTCTATTGTGTACACAGCAATGCTTACTTTCATATTCTTACAGATCTTTAATGCTTTATCACGCCATTTTCTCTACATTGAAGACAATGTTCCAATGTAGCATGATTAAAAATCACAAATGTATGTAGATTAAAATAGTATATCAGTTTTAATGCTACACTGGAGCAGCTTCTTCATGGCACAGTATAATCATGTACACATTAATGTATAAATTCATATTTCCCCCCTCTTATTTGCAATGTTTTACTTCTCCAGTTTCCAATATGACTCATTAAAAGTGAAAAATATTTTATATTAAAATATTTAAATTAGTCTACAAGTTGTAAGGCTACATCTGGAGAAGCTTCTTCGCTGCACAGTGCAATCATGTGTACAGTAATGTGTTTTTTCATGTTTTTACCGCCCATCTATAATGTTTTTCTTTGCCATTTTTCTACATTGAACTGTGTATTGAGTATGATGCTTCAATGTAGCATTATTATAAGTCACTGATATATTATATTAAATAGTCTATAAGTATTACTGTTTTTTGTTAATGGTGCATCTTCCTCATTGCACGGTTCAGTCATTTGTACAGTAAGTGTTTTTTGATGTTCTTGCTGCCCATTTATAATGTTTTCCTTTGCTATTTTTCAACATTGAACAGTGCATTAAATATAATGTTCCAATGAAGCATTATTATAAGTCACTGATATATTATATTAAATTAGTTTAAATAGTCTATAAGTTGTAATGCCTCATTTGGAGCATCTTTTGCATTGCGCAAGGCAGTCATGTGTACAGTAATGTGTTGTTTTTTGCTCTTACCACCCATTTGTAATGTTTTTCTGTGCCATTTTTCTGCATTGACTGCACAACGAACATAATGATCCAGTCATCCTCCTCCTTGTACAGTACAATGCGTACAGTATTGTTTGTTTTCATCGCCATTTTCATGTTTCACCGCAAAATTTTTCCTCGCCATTTTTCTGTATTGAACTGTGAACTGAAAATAATGTTACAGCGGGCAATATCTTATTGTAAATTATTTTAACATAATGTATATGTGCTTTTTTAACAGTTTTTTATTTCATTATTTTTTTTTTTTTTTACGATTTTGTTATGTTTAAAATTTGAAAATGAATGACAGTTTAGGGGAGTTCGAGAGTATTTCTCGTTTTAAATAAATTATAAATGTTGAAACAGAATTTTTTAAAAAAAAGGAAAAGAGAGAGAGAGAGAGAGAAAAAAAACTATGTTAAAAAAGAAAAGCAGTCGCAACTTTTAGTTGCTTTCATTCATCTGAAACGTGTACTTCATTTATACTCTTTTTTTCAGGTAGAATCATAATAGAACAAGTTCTATAATTACATATTTTATTTTATCGTCTGATGAATACGAAATTAAAAATAAAAAAATCATACTCAAGAATCACGAGGTGAAAAGAGTTTGACGTCAGAGATTCTTCTAGCAGGTGAAGTTGAAGGAAGCCAAGAGCAGTGACCGAAGAGCGACAAGATTACAAATTGGAATCCCTCATTTTCCTTCTTTCAAAATAATATTAGCAACATCCTTCCTTTCATAGTTTATTAATACCTGAATATTTGTGCTGCAGTAATTTTTTAAAAAAGGCCCGTTTTTTTCTTCTTTTCTTTAATATATATTACAAGGTTCCTATGAACTTTATTTTTTCTTTTTTATAACCGTTGTTGAACAATCAACCCAATTTTAAGTTTACGACTACCAAAGTTCAACTCCGTAGCCTCGTAATTTTGAACCCAATCCAGAAGACTAGAGAACTCCTGGATCAAATATTTGGAGAAATTTGTCTTCGTGGAACACTTTTTTAAGGAATTAATCCGCATTTGCGTTACGTGGAGAGGAAAACCACGAAAAACTCCTACGGTTTTTGCCATCATTTTGACAGCATCACTACGAAAGAGCTGGAACCAATTACATCTGAAGTTTTGAATCATTTGTGTGACATAGAAAATAACTTTCCCATCTACAAAACAAGGATTAAAACGTAAACTTAGCTACCACTAGAAGAAATATTCTTAAAAAGTAATTAATATAAACAAGACAGACTTTTTCGCTGTGTCTATTTCAATTTAAAACCATTTTTCCCAAGATTTATTTTCAAAAATTATAACTAACTCTGGAAAATAAATAAATAAAAAAGTAACAACGGAAAACCCTGAATAACTTTTGGTCTAATGACCAAATACTCACGACTCAGTCTCATGGATTGAGGGGCTAACCTTATATATTCTAATTAGTGCAGACGATATTTTAAATTAAGAATTCATAAACAAAAACACTCTTTCTCTGAAACATGCCTTTCTTTTGACATATTTGAATTCCTAACCCTCAAAATATGGAGGGGGGAGGGTAGCCGCAATAGTTCTTGTGAAATCAAATTTAAATGGTCGTCTTCATCAAAATTTGATGATTCAGAAATTATTCTACTAAATGAAAACTATAATTTCTGAAAAATGGAATATTAAATGCCTAAATTTTTTAAAATTCAATTTTTCTAGAACTATTGAACCGGCTGTGCTCAAATTTTGTGATTTGCCATACAAAATTAAATTCATTAAAATAATGTAAAAATTTGTATAGTTTACGATTCAAAATTTTTTCGACTATTATTAAATAGAATAATAATTGAAAAGTTTTTCTTTGTATGGAATTATTTTAGGAAAAACGAATTATATTATTGTGTGCAAACATGCTTTAATTTAATTATAAAGTTCTCGAATTATTGCGAAATGCGCTAAAAGTAAAATTAACATTTAGAGATCCAGACTTTAGGCCGCTTCCCTGACCACATTATTCGAAACAATATTTTCCAGATTTCAGCTTTCGCATTTTTATGCTCAAGAATCCAAATCCGTCGAAAAAAAGATATGTTTCTTAGAGAAAGGTAGTTTCTAATTTCGTAGTTTGAACAGAAACCTACAAGGTTTCTAACAGATAGTTTGATATGAGCAGTAAGCAAACTAGTTGTTTAAGAAACAGCCATTTAATAAATAATCTAGTAAAAATAAGAAAGTGGTAGCAAATATATTTCAAAATTTTTTTAAAATTTATGAATATGATTGGTTTGTCTTATTTACCTGTCAATCACTACAGATTCAATTCTCATATATATAAGATACATTTTTCTTAATTACTTCTAAAATAGAAATTGGGTTCATGCGCGCAACTGGTTAGCTTTTTAAATAATCTGCGCACACTACTTATAGAAACCTTGTGGAAGCTTTTTGATGAAGGAGATGATGCCTCTGCGCTATCAAATAAGCACATTGAAGGTGAGGCTAATGTAAGTACTCGTTAAAAATACAATCAAAAGTTAATAAGTTATTTTTTAATTTTTCTTTTTAAAAAAAAGTTCGATGACCGACTTAAGTCAAAACTCATCGAATATCAATAGTTGCTTTAAATTGTTCTTAAAGTAAATCAATTAGATTTCAATTGAAATAATAGACTATAAAGTCTCAATTCAAATAGGAATCAATTCAAATAGGAGTATCGACACAGTTTCATTTTCAATTTGAAATTTTGCTTCTGCTCTGTAAGTATAGTTTTAGCTAGTTTAACTAGTTATTAATCATAGTTTTAACGGGTTTAAACTAGAAATTGTCAAAATGAATCATCAAGATGAATCGAATCAGTTCACCAAGGTGATTTCGAATCAATTGTTAATACCAAGAACTGATTCTAATAAGTTACTATTTTTTTTCTACATATGAATTTATCGAATTCCTTGTAAGGAAGATCTTAATTCCTTATTAATGAGTGCGTAAAAAACTTTCAGGTTTCGCATGAGATTTTTAACTATATATAACCTAGCATCACTATGAAACAAAAGTTAGTCATTGAAATTTAAGAAACAGTAGTTCATTATAATTTAAATCTATTCTGACAAAATCAACTGATTCGAATGAGTTGTAAGCTAATGAATCGAATTGTGATTCAATCCACCGAAACAGTACCCAACTCTAGTTTACACGCTTCTAACCAAATGTGAATTTGAAAATAGACCAAGCCACTTAATTTATCTAAGCATACGGTGCCATCCATACACTCCAACTGCTACGGAATTTCCGTAGTTTCAGAAATCTTCTTTTCAGACGGTAGCAAAATTAATGTCTTAATATTAAAAAAAAATAATAAATTTAGCGTAACTTGTCCACTATTACTTATAAAAGTGCAGGCCATATGCATACCTGCCAACTCTTCCGGATTTTCCGGAAGATTTTATTTTCATATTTAAAGTGGTAGCAATACTCAGGTTATTCAAATTAACTTTTTGAATTATAATGATAATTATGAATGAGTTTGACCACCGCTACATATTAATAATTACAATAAATATATTAAAGCATAATAATCCTTGCGCAAGCGAATTTCAACGGGATCAAAATATAAATATATTTGTGAATCAGATTGCTTTTCTTTTATTGCTTTACAACCACTCTGAAAATCAATTCTCAGGAAGAGTGAAAGTTGGCAGGTATGCATCACCTCCAACATCAAAAAGCCTCCACCCGGTCTTTTATAAGTAGTCCGCGCAGACTATTTTATAAGTGAACCAGTTGTGCGCAGGAACCCAAAATCTTTTATAAAAGTAATTGAGAGAAATTTATCTTATATATTTGAGAATTGAATCTGTAGTGGTTGACAAGTGAATAAGGCAAACCAATAATATTCATAAATAAAAAAAATTTTTAGTCATATATTTGCTACCACTTTCTTATTTAAACTAGATTTTGTTTTAAATGACTCGTTCGGAAAGTGGATATCCTTCGCAGTGGTCTGATCGGACTACCTATAAAAAACGGTGTGGAGGCTTGTTTATCTGTGTTTATACATTAAAATGAAACAACGAGAAAGGAATGTTCCGAATAACTTTTGGTCGGATTTTCANTATCCTTCACAGTGGTCTGATCAGACTACCTATAAAAAACCGTGTGGAGGCTTTCAGTTATAGGAAGCGTTTACTTGTTTATCTGTGTTTATACATTAAAAAGAAACAACGAAAAAGGAATATTCCGAATAACTTTTGGTCGGATTTTCACGTTCTAGGACTCAATCTCAATGGCTCGATGCGGTGACCTCAAATAAGACTAATCTTTATTAAGTCAAGTAATTTTCATAATTAATGAACTTTTTAATTTTTCTTTATTTCTTTGTTTGTAAGTTATTTAACTTACAAACAAAGAAATAAAGAAAAATCAAAATTTTATTTTAGCGTATTTCTTTTTTTTCGTAATAAATAATTTAATGCAACTGTTTTAATTCCCTTTCTCTACCCACTCTTTTTAAAGGCACTTTTTTTGAAAAGTAAAAATTGCAGAGACATTTAAAAAAAAAAAAAAAAGAATTATTTCTACTATTACTTTTTTTTTCTAAACGGAAATAAATGGTAGTTAAACTTATCATGAGCATAGTATCATTCATTTTTCTTTTTCATCACAAATCATGATGAAGATATGACAAGTTCCAATAAATCACCATATAAAGGTAAAAAGCCTTGAGAAATTTTACGACTATTACTATGTACGACTATGACTCGGACTTGGGTTTAAGCTCTGACATAACATAAAAAATACATCGGTCTACATTTCTGTTTCAATTATCTAGATCACTATTACTTGAGAAATTCATCTTCGGTGTACTTGCCAAAGTTGGCAACTAAGAAAAAGGTTAGCTTAATTCAGAAAATTGTTATTAAATTTGTGTTTAGACGTATTTTTGTTATTTGCGTAGACGAGAGGAGAAAGTGATTGCATTTATAACGATCTCCATTTCTATTCATATTAGAATTTCATGTAATCCAAATTTTCGTTATTCTAACAGTCAATGTTCACAATTAGCTCAAGTTATCAGAATTCCACTGCATTTTTAAGATAAATACTAATAAAATTTGCATTTAATTAACAAAATTGTATTTAAATCCAATATAAAAGTTGAATTTATATTTTATAAGTATTTTTGTTGTTTATTTATATAAAAGAGGAAGAATAATTTCTATTTATGGTGATACCTTTTTCTATTTTTATTAGAATTTTATGTAAACCAAATTTTCGTAATTCGAACTGGCATTGGTCACAACTAGTTCCGATTATCAGAATTCTATAGTATTTTTAAGATAAATTCGGAAAAATATACATTTAATTAAGGAAATATTAATTAAACTCAGAATAAAAGTTGAATATATATACTAATATGTTATCCATATTATTGTTGTTTGCTCTTAAGAGAGGAGAATTTATTTCTATTCATATCAGAATTTCGTATAATCCAAATTTTCATTATTCCAACAGTCAGTATTCACAACTTGTTCGAGTGATCAGAATTCCTTGAAATTAAATCCGGATTAAAAGTTAAATTTAAATTTTGTATGTAATTCTGTTGTTGATTTAAATGAGAAAAAAAATTCTTGCATTTATAGCGAAGCCTTTTTCTATTTAAATCAGAATTTCATATAATCTAATTTTTTCGTAATTCGATCATTGGCCACAACTAATTCGGATTATTAGAATTCTTCGGTACTTTTTAGAATAAATACGGAAAATAAACTTTTAATTTAAAAAAATGTATAATTAAATTCAAAATAAATGTTGAAATACCCATTTAACCTTTACCGTAACTGAATAAACAGTGTTCTGACTGTTTCAAGGTCGAGTTCGACAGCATTTCGTAATTTCTTCTAGCAACTAATAATTGAATCAACAAAAGAACGTTCATATTCAAGGAAATGATTGGCCTGCGGAGAAAATAGTGTAGAGGTGCTTAATGGTTCCTTTTTACGATATTATTATTCGTCATTTCCGTCTTATTTAGGAGATACGTTCTTTTTCATTCGAAGTTTCCTTAGACAATTCAGTTTAAAGTTTCCTCATTTACTCTAAATTCATGGTTATTTCTGTCATTTACAATGTCTCGTATATGTTTTAATCTTTTTAAGGTAAAAAAATATTGAAAAGAAAAAAAAAGCAACGTGAATGTTTTATTGCTATCTTTTTTTCCCTTTATTGTTAGAGCAAGAACGAATTATGTTTAAATTATCAAGAATTAACCTATTTGTGTCTAAAGTTCTTCGAAAAGGATTCTTCAGAACAGCGGTTCCAATTTTTTTCAGCTATGGAACCCCAAATGGTCGATCTTCTTTGGGCGGAACTCTGATTTTGTAAATAAAGTTTAAAAAATATAGGGAGATTAAAAAAAATATAGGGATAAATAAATAAAAGGAATGGAGCCATGATGACTCAGGGGGATCGTTCCCCCTCCCAATGAGGTGCACCGGGTTCAAATCCCAGCAATGGCAGGTCGATACGAATTCCACACCCGGCTCACACCGACCACAGTGTTGACGTAAAATATCCTTAGTGGTAGACGGATCCGTCAGGATTGCCGTTTTCGTGTTTTTCCTCTCCATGTAACGCAAATGCGGGTTAATTCCATCAAAAAGTCCTCCGCAATTGTAAAATTTCTCCCAATACTTGGTCCAGGAGTTTCTTTGTCTTCTGGATTGGGTACAAAATTACAAGGCTACGGAGTTGAACATTAGTAGTCGTAAATCCAAAAAATTGGGTCAGCTGTTCAATGACGTTTATAAAATATAAAAAAAATAAGAGGAAGGAAATTTTTTCTTCGTTATACCATTATATCTTAAATTATGTTTTATGTCCGACAGTTGAATTCACGTTTCTGAATAATCTAGTAATGAATTTAATCTTTGGACGAATGTATAAGACTGAAATTTATAAAATAAATTATGGTTTCCGTTGAAATGAAAACTTAACAGAACTGCTATAAATGATAAAAATGGTTAGTAGGGAAACATATTAAAGAATTTAATTATTTGATGATTTGAAAAGCTCGATGGGAAACTCGATAATTCTATAATTAATTTCCATTCAATATATCGTTATTTAAAATTACAATATTTTTTAAAATAAATATTGCCATTTCTTTTTTTATTGGCATTTTACTTCTTAATTTTATAATTTCATAAAGACAACCGAATAACTAAATGAATATTGAATTTTTAAATTTTTCTAAATGTTTTCATTAGTAATTTCATCGGGTTTTAAAATTGCTTAAAATTTTTTTTAAAAGAAATTAAGTATAAAGTATTATCTAGTCGTAATACTGGAACTTAGGTATATAGTACACTTAAAAATAGGTATACATATTATAAATATGAACTATTTTTTATGACAAGAAAGTTGTAATAGGTCACTTCATATTTTAAAAGGTAATGATCGATCGAATGAAAGCCGCTTGACGGTTCCCAGTATCTAAGACATACTAGAACTAGCATACTAGAACATGGCTGCCAACTACTAAGCTTATCACAAAGCTTTTTATAGAGTAGTAGGCAATTAAAAACTAATGTTTTCAGTATTTTCGGTGATTTTAGGCAACATCTTAAAATTCACACCACGGAAGAGCAGAAACAGCGTGGCACCTTTGGAATTATTTACTTGTAGTGGTGCGGAAAAGAACTATCAATCAAATGTATAAAACAAAGAATGATAGAATTAGATATATACTTAGTTACCACTAGAATTTTTTCCCCCTAAAAGCGATGAAAGCTGAGGGGATAGAAGCTTGTAAATTTTATTACTGGCTGCTGGTACTAAAATTTATTGACCAAACAATTTACTCTGATTTATTGCATTAAGTTTAATAATTTATTCTGATTGGTTTTATTAAGTTTAATAATATTTATTATTCGGATTTATTTCATTATGCTTAATAATGTATTTTGATTTAGTGTATTAAGTTTAATAATTATTTATTCTGATTTATTGCATTAAGTTTAATGATAATTTATTCTGATTTATTGCATTAAGTTTAATAATAATTTATTCTGATTTATTGCATTAAGTTTAATAAGAATTCTTATTTGGATACATTGGATTATGTTTAATAATGTATTCTGATTTATAGCATTAAGTTTAATAATTTACTCGGATTTATCACATTGTGTTAAATAACTTATTCTGAATTAAAGCATTAAATTTAATTATTTATTCTGTTCTACTGCATTAAGTTTAATAATTTATCCTGATTTATTGCATTAACTTTAATAATTATTATTCTTATTTATTGCATTATGTTTAATAATGTATTTCGATTTATTGCATCAAGTTTAATAATTTATTCTGATTTAATGCATTAAGTTTAATAATTTTCTCTGTTCTATTTCATTACGTTTAATTATTTATTCTGATTTACTTTGTTAAATTTAATTATTCTGATTTATTGGATAAAGCTTAATAATTTATTTTGGAGTATTGCATTAAGTTTAATAATTTATTTTCTTTCATTGTATTATTTATTTAATTGTTAAATATTGTATGCTAATGATGTTGAATCAGCAAAGCAACATTATCGTCAATTACCGTTTCATAAAAATTTTTATTTTAAGTCTATGGGGAAAAAAAGTGAAATCTAATCAAAGCTTCTAAAATAAAAAGTGGCAAATAATATTTAAAATTCGTAATTTTTTTAAAAATATTTATATACTTGTTCATGACTGTCAAATTTTATGAACTCTTAGTAATATTTTATATTTATCTTTAAAAATACCATTATCATTTTAAGACGAACTGAAGACGCTCCGAAATTAGTATATATAGACCAAAAAACAATAATATTAAATGATTAATATATAATTAATTACATTGAAAGGAAATGCATGATTATGGTTTCAAATTATCTTGACAAAATTGTATAAAAACGAAATGTGGTAGTTATACGCGATCCATAATTATTTTTAATTTACCACCACTTTCTCATTTTTCGCCCCATTCATTTTTAAGTTAGTCGTTGCTTTATAATAGAGTCTTAACTTCGTTATTGAATCGTTAAATATTGTTCAATAGTTATAAACAAAATGAAACTTTTAAGTATCGAACAAGTAATTGCAAACTTAGTCTTTAATATAACTCATTAGTTTTTTGTTAAATCAAATTTTAACTGAAATAACAAACAACTTGTTAATAATGAGCAATTTTTGAATTAAGGAATTTTAACAAATTATTTTCGGATTAAAATTTTAAGTATGTTAGTGATTAAAGAAAATCTTGGATTGTTTGTGAAAAATAGAAAAAATATAAGAGAAAAATAAATTAAATTAATAGGATTAAACTGCAAAAAAACATTGCGCATTCATGCTTTCTGTACCTACCAGGTTTCGAACCTGGGACCTTCCGCGTGTTAGGCGGATGTGATAACCACTACACCATAGGTACGCATGTAATGAAGGAAATTTTATTTTCATATTCGCAAATAAAAGTTAAAATGGATATGGTTGTTAGAATCTTTTCATCTTTCACTGTCATAGATTTTTATGGTTAATGTCTCTCATATTAAATGAAGGTTAATCATAAGGAATCTTTTTTAGAGCAGGTTTTTTAGGGTATCTTTTTTTTTAAGAAATCTTTTTTTCAATTTACTTATGGAGATGATAAGGATAAAACAAAAAAATATTGGTGAAATTATGTCCATTAGTAGTTTCAAAAATAATACAATCAGTTCTTTTTAGACATGTTTTCCTACTGTTAATGGCTCTATAAATAGTTTTTATTTATTAGAACAATACAACAATGTTATGTTTTTAATATTGTTACAGCTACAATAACCAGAATTTGGTTATAAAAATGATTTTTAAAGAAATTAAAATGACCAAAAACTTCAAGCATTATCTAAATTACGCAATTTGCTTTTCTCTTTACTACATTCTATTCTAACATGATTAGAATATCTGAATAGATTTATTGCAGTATTCAACTAACTGTGCAGTAGTTATTTTTTTCCTTCTTTACCTAAAATTATGTTACTCAAAAAAATCTTATGAATGTAAAAATATATTTTAAGTGTTCCGCTGCATTTTCACACATTTGTTATTTAACAGCAATATATTTTAATACATAGGCAATGACGGGCAGAAATATTATCTCAAATAATTCATATTTCCTGCTTTTAGTATCGGTTATTGACATATTTAAGATTGTTACCTCTAATTAAAAAATCTGTAGGGTTAGTTGATAAAAAAATAATTTTAAAAAATCTATGAATGCATGCATGTTAATAGGGTCATATCACGTTTTTAGCCCGAGAAGTATAATATCGTATAATCTTTGTTTCACTGCGTTTTTTTTTTTTTTTTTTTTTTTTTTTTTTTTNTTTTTTTTTTTTTTTTTTTTTTTCTTAATGATTCTAATGCAAATTTAATTCTTTACTTGGCTGCAGCAGAAGTAATTTTAAGCTTTTTCAAAATATTCCTCGTTTTGCAAAAACTGCAATTTAGGTTAAAGTATGTTAAATAAAAATTAAATAATTCGAAATATTGTTTTAGTCGAAATTTTATCTCTGCAATGTGCTTGTTTCACGTTTTTCGAATGATTCTAAAACAGCTTGTATGGATGTATGTTTTTCTTTCTTTCTTTTTTTTCTTCTTAAGTTTGCTTTTCCAAGACTGTAAATTTCAACCCGGAATATAAAAAAAAAAGACGAAGAAAATTTTTTTTGCGAAAGTATTATTCCTATAATACTAGAATTAAATACAATCCTTGAATTATTTAGATTACTTTAATAAATGTATTGGTAAGAAAAAAATTATCTAGCTTTTATGCTTTACAAATGCTCTGAGCATGTTCAAAACGATCAATACAATAAAACATAATAATATAACAACATTATTTTACATAAATAATTTTTTATTTCATTAACAATTTTATTTTTATTCAGATAAGAACTTTACTTCTTATATCATAAGAATTTCATTAAGATATATTTTCATTTTAATTCATTTAAAAATTTTCTTTTAATTTATATAGAAATTTTATTTAAATTTAGACAAACTTTGTTATCTTTCAAGATAATTTTCTTATTTTAATATCTCTAATACTTTATTTTTAATTCATTAAACAAGTTTAAATAATTTTATTTTTTTCCGATAGCAATTTTATTTTAAGTTTTTAAACAATTTTTCAGATATAATTTCGTTTTAATTCATTTAACAATTTTATTTTGATTTATCTTACAATTTTGTTTAAATACAGACAAAATATGTTTTCTTTAAAGATAATTTACTTATTTAAATATCTTCAACTCTTTATTTTTAATAGATATAAAAGTTTCATTTAAAATCATTAAACAGGATTAATTACCTAAATAGTTTTTTTTCGGATAGCAATTTTATTTCAGTTAATTGTTGTCGTATGCAATTAAGGCAAATGAAGTGCGCTTCGTCTATTTTAATTAATTGAACAATTTTATTAAGATTTAAGTAATTTAACAATTTTACTTTATTTTATATGGTAATTTACTTAAATTTAGACAAAAAATATTATGCTTCAAGATAATTTATTTATTTAAACATCTTTAACCCCTTATTTTTAATTCATATAACAGTTGAATATAAATTCCATATACAATATCATCTTAATTATTCGGGTTGAATAGAATTTTATTTCATTAATCAATTTTATTTTTATTCTGACAATATTATTTTCATTCAGACAAGTATTTTATTCTAATTCTTATGACAATTTTGTTGTTGCTCAGTTATATTAATGCTATATATACANCTGTAAATAAGTTTTATATATATATACATAATAAACTAAATATTGCAATGTATATAATACACTAATATACTCTGTAATATTAAATCATGAAAGTTTCTTATCAACAAATAGCATCGTCATTTTCATTTAAGGAAGAGGTGATTCAAATAATTTGTATTACCTTTACCTGTTATGCTATTAAAGTGTTTAGTTTTATCTCATCAATCTTCAGGGTTTATAAGGTCAGGGTCACTGGAGCAATTCATCAAGATGAAATCAGACACCAGTTTATGCTTTTTTGATAAAGCTTTTGCACCGAATGCGTTTAGATAAAGAATTTCTTTTTTTACAAATACGTTCCTTTTATTTCCATAGTTCCAAAAGTAACGCAGATGTTAAAAAATTTATTTGAAAATTACAAATTAAATTTTTATTCAAGTGTGTATTACTTGAATTGTTGAATTGTGTGTCAAGTGTGTACAAATTAAATTTTTATTCAAGTGTGTATATTTTCAAACAAATTCGATATTATTTATCTTTTTGGAATTTATAATTAACCCATTAATATTCAGTCAGGATTTGTGCAGTCGTTAAAAAACACAAAATTCCAAAAAATAAAAGACATTTTAATAAATTTGTCATCACCGTAAAGTTAAACATGCCCAAATATTATTTCGTAGTTTTATAAATATTTTATTGTGAATCGAAAGTTTTGAAATTCGTAATTTCAGAGATTTAGTTATTTAAAAGAAATTTGTAACTTTTTAAATTACGACATCAACTTTTGACTTTCTTAAGGATTGGGTGATACGAACCCTGACAATTATTAAGAGTGGTTCGCCCAGTATCCTTTAAAAAAAAAGTCAAAAACATTTTTGTTACACAAGTTTTTTGAAGGATGCGAATAACATAGAGCAGGGGTGGCCAACCTGCTGCTCGCGAGCCACATGAGTCGGCTCTTTGAAGGATTATTTGTGGCTCTCGATAAATGTACCTGAGTTTCCTTTTAATTTTTGGTGCTATTATATTTTAAAAAATTATTATCCTTCCGTATGTGTTTCAAAATGTCTTTTTAATTACCGAGAACAAATATGAAAGACTAAGTGCAACGTTGTTCAATTCAAGGTGAGTTTTCCATTTCCAATATAATTATGACACAAAAAGCATCTGGAGAATTAGAATTAATAGAGATGCAAGAGGGTCAAGCTCTACAATTAAAATATAAGTCGTCGAAGATTGCAGAATTTTGAAAATTTGTACCAGAATCGAAGTATCCTGCATTAAAAAAGGCTGCTCGTCGAATTATTTCAGTATTCGAAACAACGTACTTATGTGAATCATTTTACTCCACTTTAAAATTCGTGAAATCCAAACACCGATCAGTATTAACTAACCAGCATCTCAAAGAATTACTGAGAAGTGCTGTCACCAATTATTCACCAAATTTTAAAGATATATATATATATATAATTATCTATCCCCCTAAATTTTTAAATCAGTCGTAACAATCTTAAATATGTCAGTAACCGATATAAATAGCAGGAAATATGTATTGTTTGAGATAATATTTTGCCCGTCATTATTATTATTATATCAGACTGAAATTCCAAGTTGTATCTTTTTTGTCCACGTCACTCATGACACAGATTTTAGCTTGGAATATTCTTTTCTCTTCTTTTTCTTTTTTTGAATCAAAAGAGATAACATATATGAACTCGTGTGGTTATTTGAACTCAGTTATCGAATTTAAAAATAAATCGCTACTAATCTCTGCTTCCAAAGTTTATTTCTGATATTAAAGTTTCAAAGTTACCGTTTCTAAAAGTAACGCATCACACCAAATCAAATAACTGCGGTATGCCTTTATCTATTTTGAACGAACCTATTCAAGAAAATAAAAAAAATGTAATAACTAGCGATGTTTGCTTTATTTTGCGCTGAGAACTGAAATATATTTTGAAACGGAAATAAAGACTGAAATATTTTATGTAATAGGAAATCTGTAAACAAGACTGTAAATATAAATATAAAATTACAAAATTCTAATCCGAATCTGAAATATTTTGGATTCCACGAAGCTTTTAAAATAAATATGCAGTATAAATAAACAAAACTCCATTCAAATTACAAAACTTAAATAATAAGCCTGTAAATAAAAATGCGGACTATGTACTGTCAATAAAAAAAAGGTTTCTCAAAATAGTGCAAAAATATGTCAAAATTGCTATACAAATATAGTCGAACTTAAGAAACCCCATGTACTCAATTTTAAAAGTAATGGCATGCTCAAAATAACATATACTCATATTTTTAGATTATGCTCATTCTCCTATAAACAACATATTACTCAAAATGAGTGTATAATGTGTTATGTCATGGGACTCAGAGGAGAAGCATTTTTTTTTTTGGGAGGGGGGGACGAAATTGAAATACATAATCTCAATTTTAGTGAATAGTCTAGTCTAGACAATGGTTGTCAATTAGTCTCAATAATTTTACACATAAAAAATAATGATTCATAAATCTGCAAAAAGATTCATTATTTTTTATCTCTTTCCCGTTTTTAATACTTTGATGAATTTAAATAGATGATGACTCATAAAAGTTTTCTTTATTCGTTTGAAATATTGAGGGTGATTTTTAAAGATTTATAGTTATTGAGGGGGATGCATTCCCACAGTCCCACTCGCCAACGACCCCATGGTACTTTCTGAAACTGTACATTTTGCTCAATGAGTATATGTTGTTTTGAGCATGTCACCATGCTCAATAAGGAGTACATGGGGGTTTCAAATCTGATTGTATCTCTTGCAGAACTTTTGACACATTTTCGTTCAATTTTAAGAAATCTTTTTTTTTTCAGTCTAAGTTTAAATGTAGATACATTAAATTCCTCTCCAACTCCAAAAGGGAAATATTTTAGATGAAATGTAGTCTGTGATCAAGTATAGAAACCATGAGTATGCGAATATTATAAATATATATATAAGAAGTTCCTCTCAAATTCTAAAAGCAAAATATTTCGTGTTGTTTAAAGTCTGTAAATAATCATACAAGCAATAAGTATAAATAGAAATATGCGAAATTCCTCTCAAATTCCAAAACTTAATTATTTCAGATTGCATGAAGTCTGTAAAATAAATATACAGTCTTTAAGTATATAAGAGTATACTAAATTTAACTGAATTATTTTACGTAGTACGTATAAAGTCTGTAAATAAGTTTTCAAACTTGTCAGAACAAGCATTCTAAACTTAAAGATTTGACTTTAATGATCCAGGTTTGATAATAATCAGATAATAATATAAAAACTGATAAGTGAAACGTTTGCAAACTATTAAACGTTGCTACGCACTTATTCGAAACAGATTCTAAAGCAATGCTCGCAACGTCCTATTAAAAAGAAAATAGTGGTAGAAGACCTTTAAAATTTCTGCTCATTTTTTTTAATTGATAAATTAAGATATTCTAATTACCTTTTGAAATTTAAGTAGTATTTAATTCTAAAACTGACAAAAGCATTACTTACAAAATAGAAAAAGAAAAAAAAACAACATAAGACTTAAGAATTTTGCTAGCCTTAAATTAAAGTAAAACTTTTGTTAGTTAGATTAAAGCAAATTGGCAACAACTATTAAAGGACGCCGTGACCACTGTCAATTGCGATTTACATTTTAAAGCGCTAAGCTGTAGTAAATCACTTTTTAGGGACCAAATTTATAGCGACCCGCTTTTTAGGAACTGAACCTATAGCGATTAACAGATTTGAACCAAATTTTATCGAGACCCATCTTCTTAGAGTCCGAATTAGCCGGCCGAGTGGTTAGCGTGCCTGACTGCGAAGCCAATGGCTGCGGGTTCGAATCCCGCTCTAGGCATGGATGTTTCTCTCTCTGTGTGTTGTCTTCTGATGTGTGAATGTATGAATGCGGCGCACCCTATGAACGGTTATTTGTGGCAGTGTGGCGTGGGTACTGTTGCTCGCCTCCGTGACTTTGGTTCACAGGTGCCCACAGGGTAACGATAAATGAGCAACACTTCCGGCATCTTCTAAGGAGATGAGCAAAAGTTCAGTGCCTACCGTTATTTAAAAAAAAAAAAAAAAAAAAAAATGAGAATCCGAATTATAGCGACCCGTTTTCTAACAATCGAATCTATAGAGACCCACTACTTATCACTTTTTTTAAAAAATTCTTTTTTTATACTCTATCACTTTTTAGGGACCAAATCTATAGCGACCTAATTTTTTTAGGAGCTGAATCTTCAACGAGACCCATGTTTTTGAATTTGAATTATAGTAACCTGTTTTCTAATAATCGAATCTATAAAGACCAACTACTTATCAGTTTTTATTTTGATTCTATCAATTTTTAGGGACCGAATCAATAGTAACTCGCTTTTTAGGAACTAAATCTATAGCGATCAACAGATTAGGTGTCAAATTTTATCGAGAACCTTTTTCTTAGAAGCCGAATTTTAGCGATCCACATTCTACCAACAAATGTATTGAGATCAACTAATTAGAGCCTGAATCTATTAAAAACTAACTTAAAAACTAAATTAGAAATCAAATCTATCACGAATCATTTTTTTTTTCCTTCCTTTCAAAGAACGAATCTATAGAGACTCTTTTTTTATGAACTAAATCAATAGCGAACCAATTTTTAGAAACTGAATATATACATAGCGACCATCTTTTTAAAACTGAATAGAAACGCATTTAATCCTCAAATCCTGGTTATTGAAAAAATTTTGATTTCACTGCTTTTTTTTTTCTCCACATACTTTCTTGCCGAAAAGGGTTGTTATGAATTATTATATAAAGAAATAATAATAAAATTCTTATTAATTATTATTATATAAATAGTCATGTATTATTGTGAATAAGATTAATATGTCTCATTCGTAATGAGCAAATTGAAAATAAACTATTATTAATTACTTATAAAAATTGTATTATTATTTTTTTTTTGTCTGTCTGCGAAATAAAACTAAAACAATGTGCATGAAACTACTCTGCAAAATTTAATTATATATATTTTATTACTCTCTTTTCATTTTATGAGTATCGATAATTCTAAAAACGCTGTAATGCAATAACAAAATAACTCTATTATTAATAGTATTACTATTAAGTGAAACGACAGCAATCTAAAATTCAACATGACACACTTGATACGAGGATTGAAAAGTAAAATTTATTATTTATCTTTATGAAATCTCTATTTTTTTATTTATTTATAAACTATCTTCTTGTAAAAAAATAAATAAATAATAATAATGATACATCCCATTTCGTAATATAACAGAATTATTACCATTTTTTGCTGCGCAAATTTAGTTTTAAAGAACCGCTGTTTATACCTACGGCGTACGTCGCAAATTTCTTGATTTTNTTAACTGTCGTTTCTGAGAAAGTAGTTTTTAGCTCATTTTACCCTACGACTTTTGTGATAATTCACAATGTAAAAGAGATATCTTTAAAATATTAGGCACAATTGTTCGCTATAATGTATAGAGTGTAATGAACTACAAACTTTGTTCCAGCTATTTTATTTTTAATTTTATGTCCACTTTAAGTGCTGGTAGATAGTAATTTTTTTAAACATTTTTATGTAATTTCAATGAATAAAACTATTTTATGTGTAATTATTTAAATAATTCTTAGTTTTTAGTTCATAACACTCTTAAAGGTATCAAGTACTTGTAATAAAAAAATAAAAGGGATATGTTAATAACTTTTTTGTGTAGAGCATTAGCCGTTTTCGTATTAAAATCCAAAATTTTTGATAAAATATTACCATTTTTCAAAAGTTTAAATAAATAATGATTGATTGTTATTGATTTCACTGTTTTTTATCTACAATACACCAAACACAACATTTAAAATTAGAGTTTTTAATTTTTTTTAAAAATTCCGTGCCGAACGTAGACGGATACCTTAAAGAACCGCTGTTTATACCTATGGCGTACGTCGCAAATTTCTTGATTTTATTCAGCTGTTCGTGTGTCATTTTGCTTTTATTATGCGGAGTGAACAAACTGAATAATCTTCTCTTGTTTCGAAACAATTTAGGCTTTCTAGATACTGTTTATGAATATTCTAATTGCTGTACAGATATTAGTTCACAGTATACACTGTATAAATATGTAACTCATTCGCATTGCGAAATTTTCGATGTAAATTTTTTTAGTATAAAAAAGATCTTTAAGAACATAAAAAATAAATTATACGAAGTAGCAGATTTTTTTTTTAACCCATTAACCACTACTTTTAATAAACCATTATGGACACTGAAATTTTAAATGACCAAATGCACATTTATTACATTACTATACCCTTTAGTACCATGATTATATAAACATGATCACGCGATGACTTCAGTGATGTAAGATGACACGGACCTAATCTTGATTCGGAGCTCTCATATTACATCTCCTATTAGTGAGTATACGTATAGTTTGTCTACGGTAAGAACTCTCCCCGCCACAAAGTCTGAGGCCGTCTGCTGCTATGGAAACAAGAATAGCTCATTTCAGGGAGGGTAGCTTCTCTTCACTGAAGGGCTTACACAGTAGACCGAAGAAAAAGATTTCCTTTTTCTCACTGACCCGAGCCTAAACCTGTCCTAAACAAATTGACCCCACACCCCTACTTGAAATAGTTATACCTCGTTACCATAGTCATCGCCACGGGTCCAGACGAATGGCTAGGGGAGTTCTTACTTTAAACAAACTATACTTCTTAGTGTGTATAAACTCGGGCCATGACTTTTTTCACTTTTTTCAATAAACATTTCGCTCGTAGATAATATTTTGAAAAATAAAAATATGATTTTTTCAAAAAATTGGAACCGGTTGAACCGGTTCCAATTTGGACCGGTTGAAGAATGATAAGGGTTACTAAGAAATTTTAGGGCTTTAAAATACTAAAGAGGAAGATCAATTTTAAAATAAAAATTTTCTTTACATTTATAAAAAGGAAATCGGGAATATTTTGTAGAGAAAATAACACCGTATTTTGAAATAATTTTCGTATTTATTTAGAATTTTATACTTGTATCCTTCAGATAGTTTATTAATATTGTACATATTTTGGAAATGAATGTATTTTTTTCTTTCTCTGCATTAATAATATAAATATAAATTTCTAATATGTATTGTAGAATAAGTAATATATGTTATTATAAACAATATTGCATAATTGTATGCTGATCTAAACAATAAAATTGGAACGTTGTAAGTAACGCGAATTTCAATTAGAAATGACTTCTCATGTATTCATTTTCCATCAAACAAAGTAGCTGGACTTAAAACTCAGGAAAATTTTATGAGTTTTAAATATATATTTGAATATTATAAAGTGTTTGTTTTCTTAAAAAATGGGTATTTGATCAATTTTTTCTACAACTAAGAAATGGTATTCTTTATTTTGCAAAGTAATAATCTTCGAATTATTTAGCATATCATTTAAAATGATTTTGAGGATCATCAAAATTAATTGCATTAATTTAAGTGCTTTAGTTTTTTTCCTTCTGTGATGTGGAAAAGGAATAGATTTGTGAACATTTATGTAATTATGAATTTACATAATTACTGTTTTACTTTTGAGTTCAATAAACTGAATGAATCTCTGGTTTATCTGACATGCCCCTAAAACAACAAAATTTTTGGTTTTTAGCGAGCTGTAATTCCTCTCTTCTTACTACATTAAAAAGTAATAAAAAGCCATCGCCAGTGTTTTAAGCGTTCATTTAAAAAGTGTGTTCATTTAACAGGTGTTTAAATTACATTTAAAAAAGAACCAATTATGTCATAGATAGAAGTGTCAATAGAGGCTGTAATCTATAAATATTTTGTCTAAACATCTGACATTTTATGCTGCTTTTCATCCCATGTAGATTTTCCCAGTTCAGCCTGTATCTCGAAACAAGCTAAGAGCCATCTAAATTGAACTGCCCGAGCCTATCTGCTAGGTTCATTGGAGTAAAATCTAAACATTCCAATTTGGATCCCTCTTCAGGGCATGTTTTTGTTACACTTTTGTTAAGCTACTACAGTTATTTTTACAGTTAACTTCGATTCTCCAAAAATACCGAAAAATATTCCTTCCCTCTAAAGTACACAATCAGTATCATTCTTGCCCCAATGAGTCCCGCAGTGAGGGCATTCTTGCCCTCACTGCGGGACTGTTCACATTGGATGCCACTTGGGAATTGAGAAAGTGGATCATATTATAATATATAGTAATATATTTATTTGCGGAAAACTCGCCAATTTCAGGTTCTCTTTAGCATCACGAAATCGCATATGCAATTTTTTTCGCATGCAGTGTGAATGTGTCTAATCTCTGCATAACTTCTAAAATTCATTCCGTAATAGTAGAATCTATTCCAGGCCGGCATAAGTATGCTGAAAAATAGGTTAATTTGTCTTTTGAATCGACGCACTCCCGTCAGTTAATTAAATAAATAAATAACTTAATTAATGCTATATACAAAGCCATTTTCAATATCACGTGTCATCAAATCATCATTGTTTAACTACGTATCATCTCAACTCGTCTCTAAAAAACTGTCTACCCCCTCTTTTAATTTTATTTGTTGCTTTCATGTGATTTGTCCGTTGATACACTGTGAATTTAAATAGTTGTTTCTGTGTAAATACATTTATTAATTCAAATCGATTGAGGTAATTAAATTTATAGTGTTTGAAAATGTCTGCTTTATTCGCCGGTTATTTAGAAATCTTAGACAAGAAATTGCACGAAAAAAATTGCAAGGTTAACGAATATTTTGAAAAAGCTGAGCAAGCTACCGGAGTTAAACGTGTTTACCTAGCTCTTGGTAAGTTAAGATTAATTTCATAACTAGCCTTAGAAAATTTGTTTGTTTGTAATTGAGTAACCCTTACTTTTACTTCTTATAACTTCATGTGTGTTAGAAATTTAGGAAAGCATAATTGTCTGATATCATATCCTTTAGTTAAATACTATTTCTGACATTTTAAATTTTCGTCAATTAGCATGTAGCAATTTAACGCGACTAAGCTATCATATTATATATTAGTCTATGCATGATTATTTTATATGTAATACTTATATTTGACATTATAATATTGTCTTTGGCGATACAAAAATGTTTTCATAGTCGTTTGAAATTGTTGAATGAAATAAAAAACAAAATTACAAATTCATTTTACTTAAACCATTATCTTTTTTATCCTAGTATTTGGTTTAAAATTCAGTATAGTGCGAAAAATTATTGTCTAGGGTACTTATTTGGCTGGTTATGTTTTTTACAAAGTTGTGTCACTTTAAAATGTGTATCATGGCAATTAATACTCACACTAACACTTTAAAGCTTCTTAAATGTGTTTTTTTAGAATTTAATTTATTGGTTTACAAGCCTTTGGGACAAAATTAATTTTGAATACCATTAAAAATTGTTACATTTTTATTAACTTTGAACAGAAATTGTAAGAAATCACATTTTAAGTGTACAACATTATCATCTTAAAGCGTCATTATATTATTTTATGTAATATTAATTTGTTGGTTAGCATAATGATAATATTTTTTCTAATTTTATATGAAGAAATACAAAAGGTAGGATTCATAGTAGTTTTGATATTCCTAAATTTTCTGATAAAAAATTTTTTTTTTCTTTTAATTTTCTTGATTTCTTTTTAGGTCTTTGTTTTGATTTTTGTGTGTTTAATTTAAGGCATCTAATTTTCTAAGAATACAAGATTCTGAGATTTATAAAAATAGAATTGAAAGATTTTGGTTCTTGATAAAGCATCTTTTTGTTTAAAATACTAATGCTAGTGAAGATAGTTAGTTAGTTCCAGAATGTGGTAACTCTTATAATTTAGGGCATATTTACTAATTATATATTTAAGGCTCAGGCATATAGGATACATTGTTTCAACTTCCTAAGAAAATTCAGTAATTCCATTATTAAGAATTTTTTTTAGAAAAATCATTTATTTTTAGAAAAGAACATTTATTTTTAGAAAAATCAGTGAAACATATTTGTTTATTTATAATTATTAAACACGGTATATTTATTATTAACATTACAATTTTAAAATGGACACATATTTATTTTTATAATTATTGATTTGTTTCTTTCATGAGATTTTCGAAATGGTCAGCTCCAATCCAGTAATGGAATCATAGTATTTTAAAGCAATGAATTGAGACATAAGCATCGCCAGGGTTAAATTTTTAAGGCGGAGTGAATTAAAACACACATATGTAATACTTTTAATTTAATGCAGAAAAAAAATTTCTTATCTGTTATTAAATACATATAGAAAAATATCTTTTATTTCTTTAATTTATATTAATTGAAGTAGATTCAAGAAAATTTACTTCAATCTTCTGAAATATTGACAAGGACTTTTAGAGTTCTTTCATTTTAGAGGGTGACATATCACTCATTGTCCCACTTGCAAACAGTGCCCTTAAACTTAAGGATCATTTACTAAAATTACTTTTGTATAAAAATTTTAAGTAGCACATTCCTAACACAAGTCCTAACTTACATATTTTAATTATGTATTGGTATAAAGCAATATTAACTAATTGATACTAGTTATTTTTTTAATGTAAAAGCACTATGAAAGTTTTCTAGGTATTAATTAGTAACTGTTATCAGTTTTTTTATAAAATTATATTGGAAACTCTTAAAACTTTTTGCTCTTTCAAAGTAATTTAAAATAGTACATTTTATTATTCTTTTGCAATAAAATTAGCATTTCTTGCACTTAAAGCATTTTTTTAATTTTTTTAAAGTAGTCTGGTAAATGTAAAGAAATGTAGATTTCTCCCAATTTTTTTTTCTTTCCTTTGAAACCTGAAAATATTTTCAACTTTATTTAATGCACTTAAATACTTAATTATTTCTTTATTTCATTGATTTAAATAAAAGATGAAATGACCGATTTTCACAATAGCCCTGTGGCAGAATTTTTTCTGGCTTTCTGCGACAAACCTGACTAGAACCAATAACTTTCTGCAAGATATTTTTATCATTATAAATATATGTGTAATGAATTTATAATAATAGATGCACTTCATGTTATAAAAAAGCCTACATGCATAGATTAAACTGTGTAGATTATTTTTTCTTCATTTCATAATATAAGTTTAAATTTCTTAATAAGTTAAAATTTACATAATCTTCGATAATAAAGAAAAATTATAAATGTATAGATCTGCAGGCAAAAATGCTTACTAGAGCATAAATAAATATTACCAAGAACCTGAAATAAGATAGAACTTATAAAAATAGCTAAGAATGGACAAAAAGATTAAATTTATAAAACAACATAACTGAATTTGAAGTATCAGTTTAAAACAGTATGATTTAATGTTTCATTATAGTAATTATATCAGGTACAGAAACAAATCAGGTGAAAAAATTAATATTGAAGTTGAGTAGTCAAAATGATAAAATAATATTGACTATAACCGAATTCTAAAAGCAAAAAAATTAAAGCAATCTATTTCTATATGAAAACAATTATATTCGATTAATTTTGTACTGACTTATTGAAAAAATTTTATAAAAAAAAAGGTAAATAAAACTTTTTTTGTGATCAGATTAAGTTCAAAAAGAAAAAAATACACAGCGTGTGGGATTTGTAATAGAAGTCTCACTGTATTGTGTAAATATATAGCATTGATTCCACACGAAGTACGCAGGCGCGGTTTCCGACATAATACGCTCGAGACTATTCAACATCTCGAAACGAAATAGTCTTCATAAGTGCTGAAACATTGTTATTAGAGCCATACTTATTAGATGCGATTTTTTCGCATGCATATGGAAACCTATTTGAAAGTGTTTCGCCAGTAAATATTTTCCACCAATCTGGTTTTCATTTGCATGCCAAAAAATTGTAGATAATGAGATCTTAGGCTTTATTTCATTTATCGTTATATTGCGAGTGTTTTTTTATATCGACGACTTAATTCAAAAGATATAGGTATTTTATCATCCGTTTCATCCATACTATCGACATTGCTACTAGTAGGAATATTTGGTTCGAATCTAGAATATCTTTCTTTTTTCTTTTCCCAATATTAGTAGCGTAGAAAGCTTCTTACCTCTTTTCCTGTCACTTTCCAGAAAAAAAATCTGACATCGCTAGATATTGTCAACTTACATCTTATTTCTTCTTCGGAATGCCGCCTTGAAAAATAAGTTTTAATTTTTTATATTTTTTTATTATTGTTGCTTCACAAGAGCAACAAATAACCTTTTTCGCTAGACATTATTTTTTTTAAAAAGAGAATCTTTTTATGCATGAAATTTTCCATATTGGCGCAAAAAATATAAAACACTCTGTTCTCACAAGAAAACACAAATCAAATTTCTGCGCCAGCGATAAAGGCCGAAGTTGGCAAAAGTCCCAAAAATAGCTTAATAAAGGGGAAAAAATTTCTCCCCTTTTATATCCAGTTACTGTTTGTGTTGGACACGGACTAGGGAGATTAACGGAGGATCACGAGTGCTTTCCCCTTCCACGGTACGCTAGAAAAACAATTATTTAAAAACAATTCTGTAAGAAAATAATTTTGCAGAACCATTATTGCTTCTGCAGAAATTTTCTGTTTCTGTCAAAATTATTTTTTTGTAAAACAGTTTCTGTTTCTGCAGAATCTTTTTTGAGAACCTTTGGTTTTTTCCAAACCAAAAAATTTTATTTCCCAAATAAAAAAATCTTTCTGCAAGAACTCAGTCCCTTTCTGTGACAATGTCGCTGTGTCGCCGTGTTTCTGCCACGAGGACAATAGCTGGGGTGAAATCCCGTAAATTTTTAAAACTTACTGGATCTTTAGAATAAATTGGTGCTATTTAAAATTAAATAATATGAAAATATTTCAAAAATAATTAATAATTCTGCTGTTTGATAAATTTTTATAGATAATAAATTTAAGCAAAATGGTTAGCAAAGTTTGGTCAAAAATAGGATATATTAACTGATCTATAATGTTATGACTGGGTAATAAAATACAGTAAATTATCTCTACTTTAAGAATGAAACTATAACCTTTCATCATCAGGTAATAAAAATTAACTTGCTGTTCAATGTAAAAATTTAGTTCAAATATTATAAGAAACCCAATTTATTAATGCTTTTTCCTGATTTGAAGTTTTTGTTTTCTTTCACTTGTTCAGTTTTAAAATAAAATGACTTAAGTTAAAGCTTATTTAATATTATAGTTATTAATTATTCTAATATTATAGTTATTAATTAATTAGTTTCTTCTCTGAAATAGTGCTGAAGTAATGCTAAAATTGTGCATCTAGGATGTGAAAATATGCATTAAAACTTATTTCCAAAGATACAACTGTTTCATTTTAATTCTTTTTATAAACTTTATTTGTTATTACTGTTTTTTTTTCTACTTCGGAAGTTTAAAATTTTTAACTGTTGACATATTAATTCAAAATATAAAAAAATTTGAATTATTATATAAATTATTATTGAATTATTTTGATTGAGAACAGAAGCTATTTTTTGGGAAAGTTTTCTGTAATCAGACTATATTCAAGCAATATTTTGCATGTAGTTATTAAAAATTAATTCCTAAATAGTCCGTTAGTTATATAAACATAATTTTTAAAAAAAAAATTTCAGCCGATTTCTATCATTTTTGTTCTGAGGAGTTATTAATTTGCAGTAAGTTTTGACAGTTTAAATCATGGATAAAACTGTTGTCTGGAACTGCAGTATTAAATTATATTTTGCTTGACATGTTATGTAGTATTTAATGTTAAATATTTTAACATACATTCAAAGTAATACCTTTTAAGAAATCCAGATATTTATCTAACAAAAGTTCAGATGTAAGAAGGCATGGTTAGCAGTCGCTAACAGCAGTCTAAATGAAATAAAGTGACCACCAAAAAATTACCATAATTTGCCACTCACTCAAAACTTCCTCTTTTTAGCATTCGACACCCTATCC
This sequence comes from Parasteatoda tepidariorum, assembly GCF_043381705.1. NCBI lineage: Eukaryota > Metazoa > Arthropoda > Arachnida > Araneae > Theridiidae > Parasteatoda > Parasteatoda tepidariorum. The sequence goes on from NC_092212.1 coordinate 11,029,122, forward strand.
TCAACACTCCTTAGTTTCTTGAAATGCACCCCTATAAGAAAGTTTATTTTAAATAACTTCTGTAAATTCTTTTCTAACTACATGTTTGGAATCTTTAAATTTTAACTAAATTTATGCACATTAAGTTTCAATCATAACTTTTTTTTCTCCACCTATTTAAATGAAAGTGTTTCATTGATTTATTATTTTTAAATATATTTTCTGACTTTTTTGTCTCTTTTTATGGAGGGAGTAAAGTAGAACTAATTATTAATTAAAATAATCTTCTCGAAGAGTAAGTGTGAAAGGGAATGACGGAAATGGTAAACTCATGAAAGTAATATTTTCAAAGAAAAGTTTAGCAATAGAATTGAAAAGAAAAAAAAAACATGGCAATGATTGAAATATGAAATTGATCTGAAAAAAATTAATTAAAAAGATAAATGAATGCAAAAGATAAAGAAATAATGAACAATGGAATAATACAGAGGTAAATGAAGCTGAGAGCAGCAGTTGCAAAAATTCTGACCTTAATGTTCTCTGATTTTATGTTTAAGACACTTAATTTTCGAGTTATTGTATTTCATTCTGATACAGAAGTTTAAAATTGAATGAGAGAAAAACAAGTTTAAAATCAAACCTTTCTTTTTTTAAATTATCATTTTTTCTTAACGAAATTTTATAATTTTAATTATATATAATATTTTTTATATTGACAAATTTTTTAAACTAATTTTAATTTTTTTAATATAAAATGTTTTTAAGTAAAATATTTTAATAATTTTTTAAAAATTTACTTCTAAGTAAAAAAAGTGGTTTCTAGAGAAAGAAAAAATGGCCACCAGCTAAATTTCCCTGTCTTTAAAAAAAATACTAATAGGATTCCTATTATGAACTAATAGAAATGAATGATACTAAAGGAATATGATTTCTTAGGATCTTTGCTATTTTAAGACGCTTGCTTTTTTTAGACAATTCTGTTAAACAATGTTTTAATTTGGATTTTATGCAGTGTAAGAATTCAATTTTTAAAAAATATATGTTATTATAAGTATGTAGTATATTTGTATATATTTTAATCAATTCATATGTTTAATGTTTTAAATATATAATAAAAAAAACTTTTTATTCATTTAACTTTTTAAAAAGTTTTAATGTATATATATTTTAATGTATAAAGATTTCTGACAGTAATTTTTTTTAGACAAGACAAACCTTAAAAACTGGGTAAAACCCCAGTTTTTAAGGTTTGTCTTGTCTAAAAAAAAATTTCGAGGACCATTTATGGAAAATGTTAGTGTTTCCTAATATGTTCTAATCAATTAAGAAATTTTATGACCTTTCAAGCTACCAATTTTGTTAATATTTAACAACTGGAGCACTGATGCTACATTTATTCTGTTTTAGGTCTTATAGCAATATGGGCCTTGTACATGATTTTAGGCCATGGTGCAGAATTAATCTGTAATGCAATAGGATTTGCATACCCAGCTTATGTTTCGTAAGTATAAGCTGTTTTTTGGTGTATTTTATCTCTTTCTGAATGTGTCATGTCAGTTGTTTTAACTATAATTTGAAAGCAGAAACTAAATATTAATTTTTATCCATTAAATATTTTAAATGCGCAGATTTGTTAAATATCTATTAATATTTTATAAGTTATTATATTTTGAACAAATCAGAAATATTTTACTTGCTTGTAATTTTTTGGAAGAAAATTAAGGAACATTGAATAAAGTCACACAAGTTTTGTAAGCATTATTCTGGACCTTTTTTTTTTTAAAGATAAAAATTAAATTAAAAATAACTCCTTGGTTGAATTCACAAATTTTATGAATTAGTTTTAAAATGAGCATAATTCTAGATTTTTGAAAAAAAAATTCTCAAAATTAGAAATCTTGAAATTTTAGAAATCTTGAACAAGACTGACCCGAAGACGGGAATCGGAATTTTTTTTTTTCTGTCTTTAAAAATATTTTCTAGGTCTACTCTCTACTACTTAAAAATATTTTTTAGGTCTACGTTATTGGTCTACTTTCTTATGTCCTGTTGTTATTTTATCAAAAGAGAGATGAATAAATATTTTTTGTACAGTATTTAAACTTGATGTATTATGGTAAAGCTTTCTTAGATATTTTGCATATGCCGAGGGGGTATTGTGTATGTTAGGTATTTCAGTCAAAAAATTTTCAGTCTTGACCTTTTTTCCAACTTGCACCCATGAATCACCTTGAATCAAACGTCTTGCGCATCCTTTAAAAATATCAGAATTGGGAGAATCATGTGAATAGGACCAATAAAATAGTATAAGCAACTGCTGAAATAAAAAGTAACTGCCGAAAAACCTAAAAAAAATGGCATGGAATTGTGATAGAATCGTCACAAATCGAACCTATCAAATAGTGATTACACAAATTCGAAATTTGCATGTGGTGACAACATTGTATTAAAAATATCAAATTTGTAAATGCTTGTGAACAGAAAAAAATGACAGCTTTCGGAAATATTATCATTAAACAATGTGAAGTTACGATGAAATCTTCATGAATCAAGCACATTAAATAATGATAACTGAAATATCTTATTAAAATATCGAATTTGTAAAACCATGGGAAAAGGGCCGATAGAATGATGAATAACTGAGGAAAAAGATGAGAAGTTTTGATCGAATCAATACGAATCGAACGCAGTAAGAGGTGATAAATCAAATTTGAATTTCGAACATTGCGATAGCATGATATTAAATATATCAGAATTTAAAAGACCGTTTGAAAAGCCAACAAAATTATGAATAACTTCCTAAAAGACCAAAATCAGACACAGTAAATATGCGATGCAATTTTAATAATCGTGAAATTACGATAGAATCATGACAAATGTTTACTGCATGTTACTTTTTGCATGGAGTTATATTTGGGTAAACTAAAGTTCTGATTGTGTGTGAATTTATTATTTTTTTTTTTTTTAAGTCGCATAAAAAGTTCTTGAGTTGCAAAATATGCAAAAAGTAAAATTCACAATTGGTGGTCTTTTGTGCGCTCTTCTGGTCAAACTATTGGGACCATATTTCCCAGATTATCGCCTATCCCCTATATATTGGGGTGTCAGGAATCCGAATTCATTTTTGGAAAAGGTATGTTTATTCAGAGAAAGTACAATTATGTCTGATTTCGTAACTTAAAATATCGCATGCGCTTATTAATTAACATATTTCTTGTCCCTCCAAGCATATTTCTTTCCCCCCCTCCAAGCCATTATGATTGAGTTCCCAGAACAACGCAGTGATCCAATCATTGCATCAAAAGTTATTCAGGGTGGTCCTTTTTTGCTCACTGTACACCAAAAAGCAAGTTTGTAAAAAATAGCAATTGAGAGTAGGGATGTAACGAATATTCGGCCACTATTCGGTATTCGGCCCTTTTGCCGAATATTCGGCCTAGCCGAATAATGAAGTATATGCTATTATTAATTATGCTGCTATTATTAATTATTTAGATTTGTGAAAGCCTTATTGTTGGCATCAAGATATTTAAAATATTACAAAAAATACATCAAGTTGTTAAATTTTTTTTAAAATATAGAAAGTTTAAAAAAGCAATTTTTTGAATATTTATTTCATTTTTAATTTAAAATTTGAGAATTATTTAATTACATAATTAAAATTTCAAAAGTGAAACTTTTTAAAAAGTTCTTAATTTTCTGTGTTATAATAATTTTTCTGACAAAAAAGAAAGTTAAGATTACATTTTAACAGTAGTAAGTAATGAGTTTTTATCTTAAATAAAATAGCATATAAATTACAAGTATAACTATAACTAAAATATGCTATTATTAATTATTTAGATTTATAAAAGCCATATTGTCTTGTTATTGGCATCAAGATATTTAAATTATTACAAAAAATAAATCAATTTAAAATTTTTTTAAATATACAAAGATTAAAAAAGCAATTTTGTTAATATTTATTTCATTTTTAATTTAAAATTTGAAAATTACTTTAATTACAATCAAAAGAGAAATTTTTAAAAAGTAAGTATTCGGCCACCGAATATTCGGCCCCATCACTATTCGTTACATCACTAATTGAGAGAGGTATTGTGGAAATTGTCTTGTAACAAAAAATGAGGAAAAGTTAGTTTACATGTTTTTCTGATACTTCAACCTGTAAATGGCAATTTTTGAATAATAATCTTATGTTTTTTACCCTGATTTTACCAATTCATGCATATTTTAACTCTAGTTCAATGTAAAATGTGAGTTTCACTGTGTGTATATATAGATATTGAATTTTTGCGGAACCTATTTTCAGTTACTCCGTTGTAATTAGTTAGACTCTATTTTTTATGCACATTATTTGTTTAATTATTAAAAATGATACAAAAATTATTTTAGCACTTTAATAAACTTTACTTTAGCAACTTTATTTAAGCACTTTAATAAATTTATTGATGATTTTATAATTAATAAATGTATTGCATTTTTATTGTTCAGGAAAAAATTATATCATCTAATATTGACTGTTCTGTTTTTTATAATTTTCAGGATGCACGCTATAGAATCCAGCAACAAAGAAGACGACACACGATGGTTGACTTATTGGGTTACATTTGCTGCCTTTTCCTTGTTAGAGTTCTTCTCTGAAATCATTTTGGATTTTGTTCCATTTTACTGGCTTTTGAAGGTAATTTAATTCATGTGACTGATCACTCACTGAATGATGATTTTGACAATTTTCATGCTTAAGATATTAAGAGTGATCAAAAATTAACCCTGTTGTACCAAATACTCCTGAAAGATGTGTTGATCGTTTTCTAGCATAATGGGCTTGAAATTATCAGTTGTCCAGGACTGTGTACTAAAATTTCACTCTAAAATTATCGGTGATCTCCAAAATCAGCAATCAACGTATATTATAAGTATGGTATACTTTTTAGGCGCTTGTGCTTTTGGACCAGTAACTAATTTTTAAAAATTTCTCAGTGGTCTGTCCAGGCCGAATTTACTACCGTTTAGCGGCGAATTAAAAGAATGTGGAATATCTGGCTGGGAGGAAGCAAGATCTATTGCTAAAGACAGGAGGCGTTGGAGGGATATGCTGGAGGCCTTAAGTGCCCAAGGCACGTAGAGGATAAGTAAGTAAGTAAGCGGTGCCTTCACAAATTCAATTTTAGGAAAAACGGTAGTTTCACGAAATACTTTTTCTTAAAATTTTATTTTTGTATCCTTAAGAAACGATAAATCTATATTTTTACTATGTTTTTGTGTTGATTTTTTAATATAATTTTTAATTTTTCACAGATTATGCCTAAATTTTCACAAAATAGGTACTTCTCAGAAAAACTTAGACAGATCCCTGTTTCTACTTCTGTTAAGATGTCTATCTCATAAATCAACTGTGTAACATTCAGCAAATAACTTGCTTGCTGATCAACGTGAGGTACTTTTTCTGAGTTCAAAACTTCATCTTGAATAAAAAAGTAAAATTTTCAACTAGAGGGTGGTGTTATTCTAAATTGTATTGAAAGTTTTAAAATACAATTTCTTTAATTAGTAAATTAACTTTCATACACTTCTTTTTGGGATAAACTGAATTTATTTTAAGATGGCTTTTTTTTAGGAAGGTATTAAAAAGTTTGCGGTCTTGATTTAGCTTTTAATTTTCTGCATTTATTCTTTATTTTAAAATCAATATTGAGAATTTATTGCTTATATAGTGTGACTTATATTATTTTTTCTTTTGTAGTGTTTGTTTTTAGTTTGGTGCTTTGCTCCCATCTCAAACAATGGTTCTCAATTCTTGTATCATCGATTCATCAGACCTGTGTTTATGAAGCATAAGGGTGCTATTGATGATACTCTTAATAAAGCTGCCTCTGGTGTTGCAGGATTAGCCAAAGATGGTAAATAATTTACTATTTTCACGTTTTCCAAAGCTATGTAATGTATTGTCACAGATTGCTTTTAGTCTATTAGAGGAAAAAGCAGTGTTAAAATTAGTTACCTATAGCTAACAAATTAGTTTGGGACTCTATTTACTTCCTTAAGAAATAAGCTGTTTTGCAAGTTCAGTGTAAAATTTATCTAATAAAAATAAACATATTCAGGGTATTCTACGTTGAATACTATATTTCATATATATATATATATCAGGAATGAGATAGATTTTTCCACTTTTCATGGATTTCTGCTTTTATCTCTCGAGTTTCAGCCTTTTTATCAAAAACTCTGATTCTCTAACAAAAAAAAGTCTTTTATGAACATTCCGGTTTTTCTGAAAATTCAGCTGTTGAAATAAAATAATTATATTTATTTTAGATTTTCAAAGGTAAACAGAAAATTCAAACTACTTAGTTGCCAGCCCTTGCTCAATATTAGCTATTTAAGTCACTTTTACGCACAGAAAATATTTTCTGCATTTTTACCCACCTGCTGGGTAGCTCGTATTTTCATGACTCAGANAATAAATAACTAATTTGTTAGTAAAAATCATAATTTAATTTAAAATGATGTCAGCCGTAGATTTCTGGATCTTTGTTTTTAATTTATTCAGCATCTTATCATATGATTTTTCTGGCCAATAAGAATGCAATGGCAACGATGAGAATGTCTTACGATCTTAATTTTTTTTATGTCATATAGAATTACTTTGTAAAGTTTTGTGTCTAAAAATATTTTTTTATCAAAAATATATCCTTCCATCTAGCTAAAGGAACATTAAAAGGAAAAAATATTACATTTGTGATATAACGTTCACAATAACTTTCGGTTCAAAGTGGAAAACATGGATTTCTGTAGATGAAGAATAGTATTTATATATATATATATATATATATATTCTTTTTTTTTTTGCTTTCTGACTACTCTCATCCCTAATATATGCTGTTATACCTCAATCCATCGCATCCTTCTTTTTTTAATGATCCTGTCAAAAATGCTTTTCTTATAATGTTAATAACATAAGAATAGCATACCACATACCAGTCTAGATAGTTTTGAAAATTTCCACATCTATCGTTCAAAAATTTTACTGACATCTAGAGAAAAAAAAATTGTTTTGAAAAGAAAAATAGTAACTCCTGATGCTAATGAGGAAGATAATATAGAGTTTTGCGATTTGGTTTTCATAAGCTACGAAAGTACTACAGACAATGAAATGGAACTGTAACCACTGCCAACAAAGTTCATTGCCTCTTTCTTTTCACATTTTCAAGTCAGTATTGTTAAATTTAGTCTCGCATTTATAGTCGTGTATCTTGTTCGCAAAGAAGTGTCCTGCTAAAAAGGACAGATTTGAAAAATAAATATAGGTTCTACTCTATATTTATTTTTCAAATTCACCAAATCTATTTTGCTATTAAATTCATAAACCATTTAAAAAGTTTAAAGGGGCATTAGTATTATACATGTATTGATGTTATTACAATTTTTAATAATGCAGATTAAAATTTTTTTAGCTTCAGGTAAGATTAAATTCATAAATTATTTAAAAAATTTAAAGGCGCATTAGTATTATATCTGTATTGATATTACAATTTTTCATAATGCTGATTAAAATTTTTTTCAGCTGCAGGTAAGGTGCTTGCTGGTGCTAAAACTGATTAATTGCACATTAACTTCACTGAATGTGCACTCTCTAACAGGGGACATGAACTTTTAGGATTGTTTCATTGTTGCAAATTTGCTGAGCAACAACAATGTATTAGAGTTCATTTTCCTATTTGCTGTAGAAGGGGATTTTCTTTTTCATCATTGTAAATAAATTACTTAAATATTGTGATATTGTTGCTAAATAAATTTGCTGTATGTGCCATTATGTATAAATTTAACAGCTTTTATTTCTTTTAAAGTAATAGATTTACTGCAAATTTACGAATGATAAATTTTTCTAACACACTAACTTTGTTGAATCCATCCTATTTCAAAGTGAAAGGAAATTATGTACTGCAAATCAAATGCACATTATAATATGTATTCACATATTTTACTCTTTATTACATTATAATCTAGTTATATGCTTGTAATTGTATCACATATCTTTGTAATAAATTTAATTTTAAGCTAAAATGTCTTGTTGTAAATAATTGACTATTTTGACTTGCAATTCAGTGGCTGGAATTTTTTTTTCCCAACTGCAATTTTTATTTATGCTATCTATTGTGTTTCATCTAAGGTTTATTTTTAGGAAGAAAGCAAACAAAAAGAAAGTATTTCTGAAGCTTTTTAAAACTAAGCTAAGTTTGTTTTTAATATAAATTGGAAACTTGTATTTAAAGAATACTGTTATGAATAGAAGGTGAAGAGTTTTCTTTCTTTTATTTGCATAGACTTGACTGTATATTTGTTTAATTTTTTTGAATTCATGAAGATAGTGCTTCAGATTCACTCTGTAAATTCTACTGCCAGGTCAGTTAACTTGGAACAGCAGTTCCCAGTCCGTACTGATCTAGTGAGCTGTGAATACTAATCAAGAATTTAAGAGAAGTTGAATCTTTGAGTCTGTATCAGCTTATAGTTATACCAGCTTTTCAAAACAATTGACTAGTCCTAGTAGAATCTAACATTACTCAAAAGCTGTCCTTGGCTGTAGCCGATGAGATACACACTGGGGTTACTTTCACAATTCTCCTACTAGCAACATAATAGCAGCTTTGAGAAGATGTAATAAAAACCTCCATATGGGCGATTTGAAGTACGAGAATGCAAAGAAATAGACGGATGAGAAGAAAGGAAAGTGGGACATTTCGCAATAATTATTGTTTATCACTTTTGTTCTGATCTTAGAGGAATTACGTAGAGGGAAAACTTCTCCTTGTCACAAAAAAGGGTTGAAGTCATTAAAGAAGAAAGTATTCAAAATATCTGGAAGAATTATTAGTTTTTAATAGGTGATAATTTTTAATTTTAAAAAATTTACCAAATTTCTGAAGTAATTTATGCATTTTTATTGAGCTGTCACGCCTTACGCTGATCAATAAATGTTTATTAACATTCTTTCGATTTATTTTTCTTGTTAAGGTTAACGTGTGATCTCTCTACCCCTAGAGAGTAGTTTTTTCATAAATTTTTAAAATCTGAGATAATCACAATAAGTTACTTTTTGTTTAACTCTGTTGGCATCAATATTAAAGTGAGTTTAAACATAACTCATTCTTACCTCAATGCTGTTTTGCTAATTAGGTTGCTTAGTCTTGTTTTAATCAAGTTAGTTTGAGTTACCTTTTGATGTTTTTAATGTTATTTATTCACTGTGCAGGCCTGCAGACGGGGTGTAATAAGTGACGGGGTGGTAGACATTTAAATATCAACTTTCGGTAATTTCTCCAACAATTTAAAAGTCTCACCACGAAAGAGCTGGATTAATGTGGCGTTGTATAATATGAACTTTTAAGTTATTTATTTGTAGTGGTGTGAAAAATAAGTTTAAATGAATAATAAATTAAAACAGACATAGCTACAACTAGAATGAATTTTTACAGAAGAGAAAGTTAGCAGCCTTGACTGAGGGATATTTATCATTAAAATGTTTATCATGGTAAGTGTTTAGCGTTTTAATTTGTTAAGCTAAACCACCCTCCAGCAGAACTTTCCAATCTCTGCATAGTGCATTGCCTTGATGTCATAAAACATCAAGATGATTCATGTTATTGGAATTAAACTATCTTTTTGTAATCTTTTATCACTATTAACTTTCTTGGTATAGGTTTTCTCCAAAACTATGCCAATAGATTGAGCAATTATTACGCTTTTTGGTTCTATCTCATTACCACCAAATTAGCTCACCAAATTATTTCCACTTAATCTTTCTGTATTAACCGAACGGTGTGAAGACATATCAGAATAGTAGTTCTTTTAATTTTGTTGATTGCATTGATGCAATATGGTGTAATTAGTTGCAGGAAAGGTAATAGCTTCGGTGTTAAAATCATTCTGGGCAGCGATGCAACCTGTGAAAATGTTCTCTCAAGTAAGAATAGAAAAAAATCGTTTTTTTCCAGATTCAGATTTTTCATAAAATAAAAGAATCCATTTTTGTCTCTCCAAAACTTTTTAATTTTGGTTTGGTCTCAGGTCAGCAGTTATGTGGTTTGAAATTAATTTACCCATATGCTGACACACCACAACTGATCAATATCTGATATTTTGCCTTGAATCTCAAATTATGCGTCATACCGTTATTTCCTTAAATTTAAAATGTGATGTATCTGAATTGTTATGCTAGTACTATATAATTGGAATTTCACTTAAATGTCTTCATTCATAAATAACTATGGAATAGACAGCATTATTTAAACAATTATTATATGTTTTAAAGGGAGAGTTCTAGTGTAGTCCGTTTTTGTCAAATGTGTTGTAATATCAGCTATAATATTTTTTTTTTTAATGAATATTTCAAATGCATAATTTACAAATGTTTAAAAAGTGATTTGATAGTAATGTATGCAAACTTAAAAGTGCATCAAAATTATGCTTTTTTTCAAAAAGGTACTTTTATTATGAATTATGGGGTTTTTTTTCCGCTCAATTATTTAAATAAATTTTAGTTCGATTTTTTAAGTTATAATATATTTACGCATGCACATGGAAAAATTCGAAAAGTAGTTGTCATATAAAGATGAAATATTGTATTATATCATGAGACTAACTATAGGATATTTCACTATTGTAAATACATCTAGATTTTATGACTCAAGATTCAAATTTTTTATTCTAATGTGATAGCAAATAGTAGTAAAAAGCCTTTGGCTCTTTTAAAAATTGATACCAGTTCTTAATTGCTACGGATTCGTTTGAACACCTGTATAACTTATGCAAGATAATTCATGTTGATAAAATGCAATATTTAATTTTGGCGTAAAAAGCACTTTTTGGGAAAAGTAGGACTTTATATTTAGACTAATACATTTTCTATCATCGGCTCCAACTTTAGTTTTATATAATCACAATGATCTAATTTCAGTTCAATATGTAAATATATTATCAATAAATAATGATAAATACGATTGTCTTCTTTCTCTAAGATAAATTTCAAAAATGAAATAATTCAGTTACCAGTCTGAAATTTATCGAAAACTTCACACGTATTTGGCGCTTAATGGGCTAACGGCTTGTTTTAACGTAAAATAAGTATATTTATAAATGAAGAACACAACTTAAAAATGTCCTCTTTAGACCCAACCCAAGGAATCCATTAGGTTAGGATACATCACCAAATATACGGCATACGCAATCTGAAAAAAGTGGTGAATTTTTTTCTTCAAGATTGCTTAAAATTAAATAAAGTTAACTTTCAGTTCCTTTTGTAAAATCAGTCGTAAAGTTTATACACCAAAAAGATAAAACGAAATCAAAATATTTTGTCAGTTATGTATACTTTTAAAAATTTAGCTACCAGTTTAAAACATTTTCCAGGTCATGACACATCAGGTCTGAAGATGTTAGATAGTTCAAACAATCATCACCCTGGGATTTCCAGGTAGTGAATGATGTTTCAAACAATCGTCTCCATGGGAATTCAGGCAGTGAAAGATAGTTCGAACAATTATCTCTGTGGGAATTCTGGAAGTGAAAGATGGTTTAAACAATTATCTCTGTGGGAATTTAGAAAGTGAAAGATAGTTCAAACAATTATTTCCGTGGGAATTCCAGGTAGTGAATGATAGTTCAAGCAATTATCATCGGAATTCCAGGTAGTGGATGATACTTCAAACAATTATCTGCGTGGGAATTCCAGGTAGTGAATGATACTTCAAACAATTATCCGCATGGGAATTCCAGGTAGTGAATGATACTTCAGACAATTATCTCCGTGGGAATTCAGGTAGTGAAAGATAGTTCAAACAATTAACTCCATAGCAACTTAGGTAGTGAAAGATACTTCAATCAATCATCATCTTAGGAACTCAGGAAAGTGAACAAAAGTTAACTAGCTAGCAAGTTAGTTTCTACATCAACTCTAGTTCGAGCTCATAAAATAAGATTTCGAAGGAGATCTAAATAAATTTCCCCCTACTACAACGGATATATGCTCCTCATTGAAGAAAAAAAAACACATAACTTCTCAGGTACAAAACACAAACACGCTAAACCCCAAATTGTGTTGCTTATGATATTTATGGTTTTGACTGTCGCAGCTTTAAGAATACGAAATTTCTAAAATATTCTTTTTGCCATGAGTCAAAAGATTTATCACTTTTCCTAAAACGTCTAATTCTTTAGTTTTAAATTTTATGTTTTAGATTTCGTTGAATTTATTTATAAATGTATGTTAAATCCGTCATTTATTTATAAATGTATGTTAAATCCATCCTTAACTTTCTCATGCTTTGAGTAAAAAGTGGGCGTTACTTTCCTTCATTACCTAATTTTCAATCAGTGACTTCTAAAACTTGCTTCTCAGATTTTGAAGAAGAAAAAAAATAGCTTAATTCCCAGATAGCAATATAAGGTTTTTTTCACCCAACAAAAACCTTTTCATGAAACTTAAAAAGGATTTTTAGACGGTTTACGCGTAAACCTTCTAACCTTAAAACGAGATCTGCGACAATCTGCTCTATTCTACGCACATTACCCTAATCCAGGGGTCGGCAACCTTTTGAAATGAAAGAGCCAAAAGTAACAATTTTACAAAATTTCCCGCTTTTAAAGAGCCACTGAAAATTTTTGATTTAATACTATAATATTTTTTTATCTATAGATTATTTTTAATTAAAAAAAACGGTTTTGAATACAGAATAATATTTATTCTTTATTTTTAAAATACGCTAATAATTTTTTTAAAATTTAGCTTTTATTTAATTTTTAATTTTTTTAACTTATTTCTTTTTTTGGGGGGGGGGATAAGAATATTTGGGTCATTAAAATTCGATGAAAATTGCAAATTTTCTTACTAATTCTTGTCAAATTTTCAACAGAAAACGCGATTTTTTTTTATTAAATGTGCAACGAAACACAATCTTATCAGACAGATTTTATAATAATTCTTTTTAATTTTTCATAGCAATTCCGTAATAATATTCATTTATATTATATCAGAATTTTTTCACAATTTTCCTTTTTTAAGAAATATGTACCGTCTATTCTTGTTATTGTTAAAAACAATTTTTAAGCACTTAATTATTAAACATTTAAATAAATTTTGCATTTTTTTTCAAGGCAAACGTTAAATCGACTTATGATGAACTAGAAACGATGGTCACGTACTTTTTCTATTTATTGTAATTTCTATTTCTATTTATTTTCTATTTATTGTAAACATTTATAGAGCCTCAAGCTTTCCAACTCAAATAATTTAACATTTTTTTAAAAAATTAATTTAATAAAAGTCACTGAAAGTAACGATCTTCTATTATTTTAAATATCTTTTATACGCAAAATTACAACATTAATGTATTTGATTGCTAAATTTAATAATATGCAGGTAATTCGGAGTGACCGCTCTTAATATGCATTTAAAGAAATTTTGTTTCAAGTGAACGCGAAAACGAACGGATAGAGGTCACACGTTAGAATTTTAACAATCGAAAACAAACAAATCACTGTTGAGGAAGGCGAGTGTAAAAAGGCGATTAGCGATTTTTTACCAAATTAAATAACTTTATAAATTAAAAACTTCAACATTCACCTGGCAATTAAACAGGCCTGTTATTATTACTATTATTATAAAGATTATATCAATATATTGCATTAGATATTTTTTAAATTTATATGCTTGTTTTTTCCCTTTTAAATTTTAATTTACTACATCCGCTGAAGTAGATTTTTATCTTTATTTTTGACAAGGTTTATAAAAATTTATATTAAGGGTGGTCTTTTCATAACATCATGTTTTACATGATAATAACATGTGATACACATCAAAGGCTTTAAAAAATGTAGATGAAAATTAAATTAGTATTTATTCATTAAACTGAAACATTAAACTGAAAAATTATCAGACATCAATTATGACTCGTGCATTTTTTTAAAACTCTTAATCTAAGTAGGATTCTTTTTGATGTATTTCAAATATTATATGCGTATTTATTAAATTTTAGTAATTTGATTTGCGAGTAATTATTTTTAATGCTTATTTATTACTAAAATTTTATTTTTCATTTTCATTTAATAATTTTATTTATTTTTATTATTCATTTTATAATTTACATTGTTATTAATATAAGAGCTGTGACTAAAATCTTGAATGGGGATACAGAAATAGTTCTTTTTTTCCTGGGGGGGGGATGAACTAGTTTTGGAAGCACAGATAAATTTTTTCACGCATTCTTGCCTTAAATTTGTAAAATGCTAAATTTTTTATCCGAATATTTCTTTATATAAAAATAATACTATATAAATAATAAATAAAACTTTAAAAAAAATTTAACTATGTATTCAAACATTGCAGCATGATAAATCATAAATAAATATTTGTAAAATTTGATGATTTGTAAATAATGCTTTACCGAAGAATGTTTAAGTCTTTTTTTAAAATATAAAAAAAAATACCCTTAAATCGCAAAAAAAAATTTTTTTTCTGGTTAAGGCAGTTAAAGTACAATTTTGTTAATTATTTATTTTGTTAATTATCGTGCCTTTTAATACAAAACTGTGAATTGAGTTTTTACATAATTACAAAAATATTAAGTTTCTTTTTACTAATAATTAACTTAAACAAATGGAAAATTGTTAACTTAAATCTAAAATATAAATAAAAAACATTAAATACATACGAAATACATCAACATAGTAACAAAAAAGATGAAAAAAAAAAATTATTATTGAAAAAAAAACTGAAGCTTTTCTATTTTTAAACACATTACATTTTTAATAAAATAAGCATTAGTATAGTTTTGTTCATAACGGATTGCAGTTTGAACTTATTATAAAAACAAATGCTACGAACAAATATAGAATTTGATTTTTGAAATTTAAATTAAATAAGATCTGTGAAAAATAATCTCAACTGAAAAAATTAAATTTAAAAATAAATTACTATTTTAAACACAAAATTAAAAAGCTTAGTAAATAACTATTTAAAAAAAGGAAAAAAAATTCCTATATTTAGAATTCAAATGTGATTTATCTGTTTCCATCTCAAGCTCCTACTAATGAATATAAATAACGTAAAAAAATTTTAATTGCTCTTTTTTCTTTCTTTTAATCATTTTACAGTGGAAAAGAGATTAAAAATTTTTTATCTACTTCATAAAAATCAATTTTTACCCATATATATTTTTAAAAAAAATATTTTTTTTCTTTTTTGAAAAAAGTCTTATACCTAAATTTTGAAGCAATAATTGAGGAATTAATTTAATAAGAAAATAACAACATATTTAATGAAATTTAATTTTACCTTAATATTTAAACAATAAGACTGCAAATAGTAAATATTCATAAAAAATTTATACTTACATTCAATAATAATATTAATTTATAAGATATGCTTTGAGTAACTAAGTACTTGTAAACTGGTACTGGACAGTTAAAGACAGGTCAGTGAAGTAACTGGGGAGGTGAGTGAAAAGAAACTGGACAGTCATATAGAGAAAACCACAGCTGTATGTGCATTGAGCCCTTTCCTTCCCTTTCTTAACGACATGGACAAAGATATTGTCTTTATTCTTAGAAAGAGCAAGAGAAAACGTGAGAAAAAGGCATTTCTAGATAAATACTTTTAAAACACCCTGGATTTTTCAAGTTGACAGAAATTTCCGGGGTTTTGTCTGCTGTTTCACAAGATCAGAGTCGCAGGCATCATCCTTTTTTTGTGCCTTTTCATGGTGTCGGTAACGGCATGCTCAAACAGACAACAGACTTGCCACTTTTCCGGGTGAATACTCGGAATCGAGTCGGAATGAGACACCCCTCTAACCGGGCTTAACGACAGGCCTGAGGGTAGCGGTTTGTAATTAACGATTATAAGAATAGAAAGCTCTTGAGAAATTAGGTACTTAAAAATATTTTTTCTTATTTTTAAGGGCTTTGGTAACAATTTATTAATTTTTTCGTATGGAACTGGTGAGCCGCAACTTTGCATCAAAAGAGCCACATGTGGCTCGCGAGCCACAGGTTGCCGACCACTGCCCTAATCCAAAACCTCGGAAAACAACCTTCTACTTAACAACCTTAAAACGAGGTTGTCTTAGGGTTTTCAAGAGAAAAAGAAACCTTGAATAACGCTTGTTCTAAGATAAAAATCATCCTAAATCTACATAATTATAAGGTTTCCGTTTGCAGCGTTTCGTATGCTCAGCTAAAATCTACCTTGTCATGAGATTTTCATTGACAATGTAATTTAATACTATTGCTAGTGTACGTCAGCTAAAACGTCATCCTGAACGTGATATCATCTCCCCCAGGATTGTATGACGGCGCGTTTCATTATTCGTTTTAAATTTTAAAGTTTACTTCTTATACCTTCTCAGTCCAAGGAAAATTCTCGTTTCCATTAATTTTGCTTGATTATTTTGGGGGAAATAGTCATTTTTTATCAGTCTGACTTACTTTGCTGTAAGAACTTAGAGATTTACAAGTTAAAATATCGTTTAATGTAAAATTTTTTTTATTCAACGATTTGATTTATGAAAACACAAAACAAATAGAACATATGTAATACTTAAAGAGGGTTTGCGTATTTTCTTCTTTCTTATTCGGAAAATTATGCGGTGTGAGAAGTTTTGATGAGTGCGAAAACGTTTAGTTTTTTGTATATCAAAGAAAATTAACATAAAATATCTTCTTTTGACAAAATAAATAAAATGCAGCTGATTATTTATCTCTTACTTAATATGTATGTTGTTGTTGTTAATTTACGTCGCACTAGAGCTGCACAATGGGCTATTGGCGACGGTCTGGGAAACACCCCGGAGGATGATCCGAAGACCTTAATATGTATGACTTGATAAATGTAAAAAACTTAATGATAACAAAATATTTTTTAAAAAAATCGTTTAATGAATGTAGAAATTCCAAACATACTTTTTTAACACACAACAACAAATAAATATTATGATTATCATAACAGTTAGTGCATTAGTACAAATCAGATATGCCTTAATTATATTAAGTATTTTGTTAATACATAAAAATATTATCTGTATAATAACCATTAGTGAATAATACAAAACAGATATACCATAATTAAATCAACTATTTCGTCAATACATAAACAAATGATATTGTAGGTATAATAACCACCAGTGAATACACAACATATTTAACGTGAAGGAATTAGCGAAACAATCTTCATTAAAATAAATTATTTCCTCTTCAGATATGCTCCTTTCTCTGAAAAATAAGAGGAAATTTTTGTGTGCGTACTTGCGTATATAGAATGAAATTTTATGCATATACTCATGAATTGTATGTACGTACATAGACTCAAACGTATATTGTACGTACAGAAAAGCATGCGTATATTATATGTATACAGGTGCATACACACTCTTCGCTTGGATATTTTATTGCTATACCCTAATTAGGTTTGCAGTAAGGTAAAATGAAAGAGAGAAGGTCGCACATTTTAAAGGAACGGCAACGCATAGGACCCCTAAAGCCAAATTCGAGAAAAAAGTGAAATTTGTAAAAAAATATTGAAGAGTCAATTTTAAACTCCAGATCCAAATTTTTTTAAATTTTATTTATTTCTTAATGAGATTGTTCGAATGAAAAGTTTCTAAAAAAGAACTATTACTTATACTTGTGTCGAGAAACCTTTAAAAGAAAGTTTTCGTATTGCACTTTCGCTGACCTTAAAAAACAATCCAAAAACATAGTCTTATGTTCGTTTATTTGCTTTCCCTTAAATGAGGTCCTTTGCAAAATATTTTCTTATTATTTATTAATATTTTTGCTGAAAAGGTTCATATTTGCTTTATTTCGTCTCCTTTGAAAAAGGTTTTCGCTTAATATTTCTGCTAACCTAATCATGACAGCCAACAAAAATACAAAAAATAAGGTTTACAATTTGCTTGTTTTCTGACCTAAATAACAATATTTTTTAAAAAAGATTTAAGAATCATTTAGTTTTCCTTTAAGGAGGAAAGGTTGGAAATTGCAATATTTTTACGTCATTGAAAAAAGGTTTTTACTGCAAACCTTTTCGTGACAATAAAAATAAAGTTAAAACACAAGGTTGTCGTAAGGTTACATGCTTTCTGGGAGTGCACCAAGCCAAGAAGCCTTCCTGCCACCTGCATAAATTGCAATGGAAAGCATCCAGCCTATTTTACGGGCTGTGTTGCTAGACCAAGACGGAAACCACCTCAGACGAAGAGACAGCTCAGGAGCGCTACCGATACTGCTACCAGATTTCTGCATATCTTCCGAGAGATGCAAGAATTTCTACAAAACGAGGAGCTGGTTCAGCTTCTCCGTTCCATCCTACCAGAAAACAAGCCATTGTGACATCACTTCTATCCACCAAGCCAACTACTCATCCAAGCCTTCTTTAAATTTTTTTTCTTCATAAAGACATTATTCCAGGTGCCCACGGGCATCATCTCAGATAGGAGTGAAGTGTCCGCTTCGTGGGCAGGGACACCGTAAACGAACTCAGTCTAAGTCTAATTAATAGCGTTAAAACTTAAAAAACTAATGAAATATAAGTCATCAATAGCCCAAGGTTACGTGATTTGCAATTGGATTTCCTTTAGAAATGATAGCTAGCTTGCGGTTGGTACTAGTAGAGATGATTTAAAAAAGATGTATAACATACTAATATCAAATCAATACTGGTGATTTTTGATATTAGCTGAAATATCTAAGTCTTTGGTCATTTGGTTTGCACCATTATGAATAGCGAATGTTGATTAATGATTGAGTCTTGGTTCCGGAGGGTTGACCTCAGATATGCTAAATAATTAGTGTAAATGATATTAAGTTACGAAATCAGACACTGAAATATATTTAAAAAAAAATGCCATTCATTCGACGGATTTGGATTTCAAAATCCCAAAATTTAGGGGGCAGTCGCAATATGAGATATATAGTCCCCATTATTTGGAGAGGAGAGCTATTCAAAGTTTGAACAACTTAATGATAATTTTGCATACTTCGCCATAGCTCGAGAACACTTGAGCAAATTGAAATTTTTGTCACACACTTATAAAGGTTGTTTTCTCACCGATAATTACGTGCTAAAAATTACTTTTGATAAATTTTTATTTTTTATTATTTTATGTTTTGATAGTTGGAGTAAATTTGAATTGTAGGGCATACAATTTTTTACATCGTTATTAAAGAAGGTAATTTAATATAGCAAAATACAAAATTTGAGCGAAATTGATCTTGAAAAATCAAGCTTTTAATATACGACTTTTTTAAAACTCGGTTTAAAATTCCGTATACGAACTATATGAATTTAGACCCTTCCCCCGCATAACAATTTCTTTTTAAAAAAATTAACTTTTGAAAACTAATTAAATTTAATTAGTTTTGAAAGTTGTTTTTAAGAAAAAAGATAAATATAAATCATTTAAATATTTGGGGAAAAGAAGGCTTTTTGTATCTTCATGATAATACATTATAAGAATGCATATGCTTCATGATTAAACAAGCTCTAATTTTTCTATACATAGGATGCTTATTGTTTGTTTTAATATTCTGAAAATGAAGATAACTATTTAATGAAAAAAATTACTGTTATTGTCTCTTTAATGTTACTTCTTTTTCTGAGAAACTAAACTGTTGTCATGGTTGGTTATAAACTACATATCATAGCCTTATGCTATAATTTTATTTTGTTGTCATTTTACTTTGATTATACGAAGCAAATATTATATATAAATAAAGGACATTTTTAGAACCCTTTTGAAAACAGTATAAAAATTTTTCCAAGCATAATTTTTTACTACAAACATATGTTTATGGCAGTGATATATAGGTGATATAAATGTAATGTATAAATATATATTTATTTTTTATACTATGACATATATTTCCTTTTTATTTTTATTTTATAATAGTCGTTGAGCAGCTGATAAAAATAAACAGTCAATAAAAATGAAAATGAACAAGCATTTTACTGCAGAATAATTATTCTAGGTTGGACTAGGGCACATGAACCCCTTGGTTTTTGAATTTTTTTGTCCTCTGGTCATTACCAAAGCGCTATATATGTGCTTGAAAAGGTTCCATCCATTGCCTTGACAAGTAATTACCCCCTTAGAATGACTACATCCTTGTAATGTGATATGAAGAGAAGGGATAAATTATTTTTCTTGTCTCTGCTTGTGGGTAACAAAATAAAGATTTATTTGGACATCATTTGAAATTTTTTCTCTGCATTCTAGTCATACTCTTAAGTGCTAAATGTTTCTTTTTTAAAAAAAAATCTGTATCAGCTTTGAAGAAGCATTTTTTTTCAAGATTCTTAAATAAAAAAACATTGATATTGATCGATATTGAAGCCTTTTTCAAATAATGTATCCACGGTATTCGCTGTAGTTGCCATACCCTAGGTACGCCACTGCACATATGGTTCTTTCATTTCAAATTTTCATTAATTTAATAATCAAAATCGTTATTATTCTTGACTTGAAATTTGGATCAATCGACTTCCTAAGGTTTTTACATCAATTTTCCGCTAGATGACGCAAAAGTAGACTTGAATATGATCAGTTTTTTGTTTTACTTTTTACGATTTGAACTGTGGCATCATGTTAATTTGTTTATTGCAACATCCTTCACCGGCAACAACACACGTGCATATTGAACTGAAGCTAAGTAGCAGTAAATTTCTGTTTCCAGCTTCCATTTAAATTCCACTTTCCATTTAAAAGACTGAATATGAGCTGGTTGTTTGGAGTTAAGAGGGATCCTGTTCCTGATTTCAGTTCTATGAATGTTTCCAGTGGTAGTGGATCTCCGCCAGAAAATCAAGGGACCGGCGATGGAGGATCAAACTCAGGCTCCAATGATGATAGGAAATCTATGTCTTATAGATTTGATTCTTCAGCTTTGGAAAGAGCAGCGAAAGCTGCTAAAGAATTGGAACAATCTCGTATGTTTTATTTCCCTTAAAAATAAAGATATGATTGAAACCAATTCCTAGTCTTTTATACAACATTATTCTTTTTTTCTTCCAATCTATTTCTGATGAAATTTAAGCTATTGTTGCATTTTTCGTACTATATTTAGAATATCATATTTTTCGTCGTTAAAATAATCGTTCTAATATTGTTTGAAGAAATCTTAGACAGATGATGGTGAAAACAGACATTCACCCATGAAAGTCAACCAATCACATTGTTGGTGTTGTGAATGTTCAGATTATTTATTATATCCGATTTGATATTAATTTATTTAATATGTTTATATTTATCTGGATTCGATGTTGGGCATAGGGAATCCTGGACAATTCACCTTAACCTTTAAAAAACATCTCTGAAGGGAATAATTGGCAATAGCCCACATATCTCTGATGATTTGTTATCTGATTATCTTTAATAATAACCGCACTATTAGGTGAATTTATTATGTGAATCCCATTTTCTGGTACTTTTTACAATGTTTTTTTTTTAATTCTTCAGGGCCATTGTTGGTGTATGTGATTAACAATACACAAGCAAACTTTAATAATTAAAGGCTAAGTTGAACAGACTAGAAAAAAAACTTGAAATATCTATATATTTAAATAACAGCTATGTATTTAAATATCTATATAATGTCTTTATATTTAAAAAGTTAAATTAAAATTGCTAACCCTACAGAAAAAAATTAGACTTATAAATATTATTTAAGAATACTGTTGATTTTTCATTAACACTAACTTAAATATGCTTATATATATATATGTATATGTACACACACACATATATATATGTTATATATTTTTATAATTTTTACTAATATGCACTATATTTTGTTAGTTTATAATAATATAGTATTATTATAAACTATTATTGATAGCTTCATAATTTCTTAAGCTTTTTTTCTAGTTTTTTCATCATTACTATGCTTTTAGCTTATGTTTATTAATCATAAGAAGTATTAAGTTTTGACAAATCCATTGTAGGAAAAATATCTGGAGTGATCGTATTTAAGATTTTTCGTATCCTTCCCGCCCCAAAACTAAGAGAAGGCTAGGGCACATGATTTTGCCACAATTTTGACATAGTTCTGCTTATCTCAAGAATATTAGTTTGCAGAATTCTGCAATTCAAAAGCTTATCTGACAAAATGTTCACAGATTTTTGCAATCTAAAGTTTAAATTTTGAATCTTCTGCAAAAATCTTGTCAACGATACTTTTACATTTATGTGAATTTACTACCAATTGGGGAAAATTTGCCTATTTGATTATTTTGAATTAGCTAAATTTTTCCATTTTGAATATTTGAAGCTGCACCAAAATTTATTATTGTGATTCATATTGATGTGATATAAATATGAAACATAGGTTTTCATGTCGTTCTAATCTAAAAATTGCACATTACGATTAGTATCCACGCTCTTGAAATATCCATTAGTGTAATTCGTATTCATGCAATTTAAATATCCAATATTGCGATTTGTATTTATGCTTTTTTAAAATCCAATATTGGGATTCGTAATTGTGCAATTTTAAAATTCAGTATTGTTATCTTCAGGGATGAGATTTTTCCGCTTTTTAGCGGATTTCCGCTTTTTTCACTTTTATCACTTGAATTTCAGCTTTTTTCTCAAAAATTCAGATTTTTCTAAAAATTTCATTTTTTTTTATAAGTATTCCGCTTTTTCAGAAAATTTACCGATTTTCAAAGAGAAACAGAAAATTCAAACTGCATAGCTACCAAACCTTTTTCATTTTTACTTATTTTAGCTGTTTTCTCTCCGTTTACTCACAGCAAATAAGATTTTCGGAATTTTTTACCCGCCCTCCAGATGGATCAGATTTTTGTAGTTCAAGTGACGCTGCTTCTGACAAGCCTTTTAGAGGTCCCAAGCCTAGAATCTGCTAATATCTCGATCTCATTCACACGATTTTAATATCAAACATNTCAATGTAATCATTTATATAATAATAGATTAGTACCAATATTATGTCAACACATTATTTATCACCTTAAACTGTCTGAAATTTATTATTAAAGGGTTGCGCTTGCGTAAAATTTACTATTGTGGAAATTCAGCTTTTTTGCCTTTTGGCTAATCTCATCCCTGTATCTTTCTATGAACTAATTTTTTTTTTCTTCTTAAACTAGTGTTAAGCTTTTTTCTCACAGGTGTGATGTTCTTTATTAGTTCATAAAATTATATTAAACATGTATATTGTATAAATCTGTGCAACTTTATGGATCTGTAACATTGCACTGCAGTCGAAATATAACATGAAAAAACTTCAAGTATTTATTAACAACTGTTTATGAAGAATGCTGTGTACTAATTGGCTCCATAAAATTTGTCATGCAGAAATCCTTAGAAAAGCAAAACAAAAATGGATAGATCTATAGATTAAAAAAATGGAAGTGGATTAATCATATTCCACAATAACCTGATAAAATTCATAGCAAAACAAGTTTTTGATTAGAACCCTGAAGGCAATAGAAAAAGAGGAATCTTTCATTTAGAGAATGAGTGGAAATTACTTTTTCAAATATGCATGTATTAAATAGTATGAGACAGTAACTTAAAAATTTTTGATTATCAAATTCACATGATATTACACGTTTTTATAACTTTTTTCGGTGTTAAGTGAGTGCCCTTTTAAAACTCGAAGTGCCCTTTTCTGTGGTGAAGCACTCTACCCTTTTGCGTTCCTAGTAAGAACTCTGTATGGTATATAAATTGATATTTTGACCTTGAGTTTTTGCAAATTTTCGTTTTTATTTTTTTTACTCTGTGTCACAAAGACCCATGCAATATTAAAAGTACAAATACTCGAAATGTTACAACTTGTTAGTGAGATTTATTTTTTTCCAGGCGCTACTTAATATATGTGCTTAAGAAACTCAGCTTTAGAAAACAAAGTGTCTTTAAATGAAAATGAATATAACTTCAAATGCTTATTTTAAAAAGAAAATAATCATCATAATCTAAAGAATTTATAAAAACTAAACAGCAAATTGCAATCAAATTTTTTTTTTTAATTTAGGACTTCTTGCAATATTTTGAGTTTTATTAAAATTTTGTATGAATTCTCTCCGATAATTACTTGATTGCTGGTAGTTGTACTCGTTAAAAATCAAAATGTTTAATGCATGGGCTGATTGTGCTCCGGAAAAAATCTGGATATCCAGAATTTTTGCTAACAGTGATCCGGAAGTTTCCGGAGATCAAAGGTCCAGATGTTTAAAAAAATCATTGATCACAGAAGTTTCCGGAAATCAAATTTTCAAAGGTGGAACTTAAAAACACAGTTTATTTTATTTGTTTGTAAGGGAGAGCCAGAGATATACTTTATAAGCTGATATTCATGATTAATATTCATTTTTTATCAGTAAATAGTTGTTATAATTATAAACTCAAAAAAGAAAGACATATTTGTAAATTTTAATTTCTTCTCCAGGTCATCATAGGTATGTATAAATNGTAAAATTTTAAATATATTTTAGGTAAACTAAGAAATAATGAGGAAAAGGGAAAAAAACCTTGTTTAAATTTTTTTCTAATTTTTCAATTGAAACTGTTTTTTTTTATTTATTTTATTTTTTTTGAACACAAGAAATTTTCCGGAATTTTGACTTGGGCTCACAATCACCCCTTTATTGTGTACTTCTAGTATCCCTGGTCATATCTAAAGTTTTTTTCTTTTTTTTTTCGCAAATAAAAAATTAGGGGATCATTATTTAGCTAAGTAAATCTGTAAAAGTTTTAAAAATATAAGTAAAAGTTTTAAAAATATGCTTATTAGTAGTTTTTTTAAAAATCTTTATCAACTTTGTTATTATGTAATCAAATTTTCTATCTTAATTTTTAATTTATTCTCTTCATCTAGCTAATGCAAAGCAGTATTTAGACTTAGCAAAGATGCAGGAAGTGAATTTGCAGTTAGAAAAGCAGACAAAAATTAAGGAATATGAAGCTCTGATTGAAAACTCTAAATCTGAACAAATTCGTGTTCAACAAGAAGAAAGGAGAAAAACTATCGCAGAAGAAACTAAGCACAATCAAGCGGTATTAAACATAATTTAGCTCAATTTTTTTTTCTGTTGTTAAATTCTTTTAATGCTTTACTTTTATGTTTATTTTCTTTGATCTCTATACCTAATAATTAGAAAAATGGTAATATTTGCTGAAATATCAGATCTGTGAGATGAGCCTTGTATTACAAGTTCAAATCGTTTTAAGTTTTAAACTATTTAAATAAATGTATAACCACTAGCTATTCAAACTATGCTGTTGATAATTTCCGTGTGATGTCATGATATTTTATTTAAAAATTATTTTTATCAATATTATAAATAATTAAGTCCAGGATTGGGAAGATTTAAATCATGTGATTTTTTTTAAAATAATTGATTTAAAGTAACTCCTTTTTTTAAAAATTGTTTTAAATCACCTGATTTTTTTTAAACCATTGATTTGAGTTAAAAATGCTACTTAAGCAGTATAATTTATTAATATATTCTTAATTAAGAATGTGTAGTCTTTTTAAATATTTATTTTATTGAAGATTACGGATTTCATAATTAGAAATAATGAGTGGAAAATGCTAGTAAATTATTATTTGATTCCTAAACAACAGAAGAAAGATTATTTGATTAAAAGTTTTGTTAAACTTTTAAATTAAAAATATTTTTTAGCTCTACACAAAATAAGTTGCTGTTTAATAAATATATTTCTATCAGGCTTATTAAGTTTGTCTATTTAAATAAGAGTTCTTTTAAAACCTTTATTATGTAGTTTGTATTTATAAATAATGGAGGAAGACTTTTTCTGTAAGACTTTTTTTGTAATTAAGAATAATTGTTTTGTTTTCTGATATCAATTTATTCTTCATTTCATATTTAATATAAAAAAAATTATATCTTAGTTTGTCTTTACACTTAATAGATTATACACGAATAAATTAATTTCATTGATCGCCACTATTATAATCACTGAATTATAAATTCAAGTCCTTTTTGATATCAAACTTGGAAAAATAAAATCATTGCAATTTAGGACATGCTAATTTTGATTCAATTATTATTATTTTTTATTTGAGCTGTGTTTACTTGATATATACGTATATATATTTTTTATAGAGAGCACAATACCAAGATCAATTATCTAGAAAACGATATGAAGATCAATTGACACAGCAGGTAAAATTTCTCATATTTATTTACGATTTCATAATTATTACATATTATGTTATTTATTAATCATATTTCTCATATTATTTCTCATATACTCTCTACATAAGAGAAAAAGAATTTATGTTTAATTTTTACACTTCAACTAAGACTATGAACTCCTTTGCAAAAGCTTAAGTCAGAAATACGATTTTTACTCTAATTGGTTCCAATTTTACCATGCTTAGGGTTAAAAAAATCTTTTTAAAATTTTTTTTTTATAAGATTGAACTTTTTTCCCCAGATATTTTGGCTTTTTCGAAGTTAATTAGAGTAAGGCTTGAGAAACTAATAAGCATTATTAATTTGTGTTAATTTAGGTATTTTTTTTCATAAAAATTCATTTGAAATCGTGCGTAACAAAAGTTTCAAATCACGAAAAATGGTATTTTAAATTATATATAAATAGATTTGTAACTTCATTGAATTCTCATTCTAAAAGTATTATATATTGCATCTTGTTATAATGATAGTATCAATTATAATTTGAAATTAGTATCTCAAAATTTTGTGAGTATACCTTAGCGATTTTGATTCTAAAATTAGAAATTGCAAAAGAAAATATTTGGAAAAGCTGATTAAAAATTTAAGCATGATAGAATGTAGAAGTGATGGAAATTATGAATGTTTCAATCTATGTAGTTCATATTCTATTCTATCATAAAGAGAAACTTAATGACTAATATTGATTTGTTACTAATAAAATAGAATTAAAAAAAAAACAAGCCTGAGTTTTTTCAAGTTCTTTTTCAGGTGAGTATTTTTGAAAAACCAATTTTTTTTGCATTGAGTAAAATTATGAAAACCACAAGCCTGCTTTTTTATATCAGATACCAAAATTTACCATGATTATTCATACATATATATATGCAAAAGTTTTCTAATGAAAAATTGCATGATATAGAAAAAATATGGTCTGGATTTGCATTTATTAAATTTTTCTAAAGTACCTGAAAAAGTCGGGATTTTTTTTTCTGAGATTAGGTGGGAACCCTGCTGTACTTAAAAAATATCTTATCAAAATAAATATTACTAACCTTTTTTATTTTGTCTGTCTTTTGGTTTTGAAGTAATACACTTATTATTTTTTTCATTTTAAAAGCAAAAAGCGAATGACGAAAATCTCAGAAAACAGGAGGAGTCTCTGGCAAAACAAGAAGCTATGCGAAGAGGTTGGTATAATTTATAGTTCAAAATGTTTTTTTCTTGCTTTTATTGTACTTAATATTTATTATTTACTTAATATTTATTTATTACTCAATATTTTATTTTACTAAAATACTTATTTTGCGTAAGTCATTGTTTAATTTGGGGAACATCACTATTAATTATGCTTGCAATTCTTCAAATGCCATGGTGCATAGCATTTTTAAAAAATGCTTAAAGGTGCTTATTTTTGATTTTCGTTTTTTAAAAGCCCTTAAAGGTGCTTTTTTCATTGGGCGATTTTAAATAGTGCTTAAATTTCCCTTTTCCAAATTGAGATTTTTCCTTTACCATGTTGATTTTCGCTACGAATTACTGTTCATATTGTTCTATTCAATGTTTTCTCAATTAATTCAACCCCAATCTATTTCGGCGCATTGTCAGTCCGTAGCGTATGAAAACGCCATTCGATTTACAAAAATTTTGACAATTGTCAAAAAATTGTTTTTTTGACACGACTGGTTAAAACCGTCAATTGTCAGAAACTTTCCCACCCTGCCTAATTATGATATTTTAAAGTGCTTAAAAGGTGCTTATTTATTGTTGAATAATTTGGCTATGCACCCTGAAATGCTCATTTTACCTTTTTTTATTTCTATTTTGTCCACTTCTGAAAAAACTTGCCATCCCTATTGTGACCAACTCCATTTTTAATTTTCTTGATTTTTTATTTTTTTTTAAATGTCTTAGTTATGCTTTTGTAGCCTCTCCATCAATGTTTACTGATTGTGCCTTACTGCATTAATCTAAAAAGTAAAATAATTCAATTTTGCTATTTCCCTGTCGTTTCATTTAGCATATCTGTTAAGAGTTCTATTAATTTTTTAGCTACCCTAGAGAAAGAAATGGATGTGAGACATAAAAGTGAAATGAAAAGAATAGAGGCTGAAATGAGAGCAAAAGGAAAAATTGAACGTGAAAACCAAGATCTTTACTTGGAACGAATAAGAGTGAAAGCTTCAGAAAGTCGTACAACTGTCCTCGAATCACTCAAGTAACTACCATTTTTACACACTTTGTTTTCTTTACAGTACACTGGTCACTAGAGGTAAAAAAACTGGCCAACAGGCCTTTTTTCCTCTTTTACATGGCATCCCTTTTTAAAAACTTGGAATTTGTTAAAGCTAAATAATTTGTCACTGTTGTAAATTGTATTTTCAATATAATTTTAATATGGAATGAATTTAAAATTGTTAAAAAATACATCTCATTCTTTACAGAAATAAATTTTTCATCTTAAAATTTGATTGTCACATAAGTTTTTTGAACTATATCTAATTGTTATTTGACTTTGCGTGATTAATTCTTTAAAAAAATTTTTTAAATTCTTTTTAAATTTTTCTTCTCAGTGAAAAGTGGCAACCACTAATTTTGCTCTTTAATCAGTTTTGGTGACACACATTTGTCATAAATTATTCTTTTCTAGAACAGCTGGATCTATTTTGGGTGTTGGATTCAATGCATTTCTCAGTGATTGGAGTAAAGTTACAACATCAGTAAGTGTTATTCTTTATTTCATAGTGTTTTTTTTTAATCAATAGGATTATTTTCTGTTTAAGGTACTGCTTATAAGTAGATTTTTTTTTTTTTTACATTTATTAGGCAGGTGTATCATTTTTCCACAGAATTTCATTCTAAGACTTAACTAACTAATCAAAAATTGAAAAAAAAAGTTCAATGTCTTCGACTTTAAACCATCCGCAAATCGTACAAAACTGTTTGAAGTACCTTATTTCTTCAGAACTGATTTGTTAATTGCAAACCACATGTGGCACATTTTTATTGACGCTGATTTAGTCACATGCCTAAAACAGAATTAAATATTGTAATCAAATTCAGGATTCATTTTTAGTCCAAAACATGCATATAGTTGTAGAGCTATAAGAAATTTTAGCCCCCCGGCAACTGTTTCATTATGCACCCTGTGCCTGAAGGAAATCAAATGTGTGTGAACACACACTGTGAAATTCAAAGTTCACTTGTATTATAATAAATTTTAAGCAATAGTGTGGGACGTGCCATGCAATGAACTTAACCTTAAAAAACATCTGTGTAAGGTAGACCTGAAAATTTAAATTTTCAGTTAGTAGTCAGCAGACTCTGATAACTTAGCAACCACTTTTTCTTCAAGCCTAATTAGTTGGTGAGTAGTGAGATCGAGTCGTAATGAGTCGGTATTAGTAGTGAGATTGATAGGTCCTTTTATATTAGTAAACACTTTTTGCAAACTTTTTTTTTTACTTGGTTTGAAATATATTTTTAGAAAAATAAATTCATGTTATGTATGGCTATAAAAAATTCAACAATAAAAATATTCTAATTATATGGCGAAGTTTTTGCTTTGTTCAACCTACTGATTGTAACGAACTTTATTTAAAAATATTTTTTGGGCGGCAAATTACACTTAAGGCCGTTCGCTCGCTCGATCGGGAGAAAAGCAACCCCCATGTTATTCTATGGACAGTTCAGCCTTACATAAAATCGTCAATTTTCAAGATAATAGCATTCTGTTTTTTGAAAATGAAAGAAAATAAAAATATCTTAATTAATGTGGAGGAAATTAAAAAAAATTNTTGTTTTGTTCAACCTACTGATTGTAACGAACTTTATTTAAAAATATTTTTTGGAGGGCAAATTACACTTAATGTATACATTATGACTTTCAAACATGTGAATTGCTAAGAAACTTTCTTCCCACATGATTCTGAAGGATCAAAAATTTTAAATGTAGGTATTGGTCATCTAAATGAAAACTATGTTATCTTTCTGAATTGATGTTTTTATCATTAAAGAATTTTCAAAAAAGAGAAGAAAAAAACTTGAAAAAGTAACTGCATGTTTATTTGAAAGTTGCCATTTTTTGTTGACTTGCCTCATGGCGGGTGGTGAATGATTATTTTCAGGTCTAGTGTAGGGTATACAGAGCAAATGTATAATGGACACTGGTACTTTAGCTTAAAAAAACATCAGTGTTGAGTATATCAGGCTGTGGCACTTAACCTTAAAAAATAAGTAATTATTAAATTAAAATTTAACCTCTTTTTCAGTCATATTCTTTACACAAAATGAAAAGTACTGCAGATATATATTGAATCATAGGCAACAATTATGTTACTGCTCACCAGAAAATATATAAGAACTCACTTGAAGGTAAAGAGTATTCCACTTTCACAAATCTTTTTTAAAAATCTTCTAAGCAACAACATTATCATTGATAATAGCAATCAAAAATTTTCAATATCACACAAAATTAACTAAAAAATAGACATCATAATTTAAACTTTCAAACTTCTCAAAAAATATTGGAAAAATCGCCCTATTTCCACTAACCTTAATTTTAACAAAAACATTAAATTTATCCCTCTTATTCTTACAAAAACTTTTTAATCTACTCCATCTTTATTGAACTTCTAATCATTGCCTATGCAGTCAATAACGACCTTAAAAAAATCAAAACCAATATACAAACTGAAATTAAGAAACAACTTGAGCTAAAAATCTCTTTATAAAACCCAATTACTCCCAACAAAATATTAATTCTGCAAAAAATAAAAATTCAATCCAAAAACCAAAATGTAATTATAAAATTCCTGTCGAAATTTTTATATCGACAAATACAATTTTTGAACACATCATTACTGTAATCTCCCATCTATGCAAACAGAAAACATTCCTAATCACAACATTAAATATACACATCCACTACTATCTTGTGGGCGTCATTTATTCTATTTGATTATCCTGTAAGTCCATTAGCATCACCGTCATAATTGTGTTATATCTTAATCCAGATTATTTTCAGCTATCACAAAATTCGACGAAGAAACAAAAGTCCCCAAAAAACTGGTGGCGTAACAAATTTGTTCCTAATTGGGAAATTTGCTATCATTCCCGATTCATTTTATGAGTGTTAAAAGTAAAATGATGCAAGTCTTTTAAGTTTTTGGTAATTCTTTTTAGGTTGCTGGTGCCACATTGTTGGTTTTAGGTTATTATTCAGTGAAGCGAGGAACCGGTATTGCAGCCAAATACATTGAAGCACATCTTGGAAAACCATCTTTAGTACAAGAGACTTCACGCTTTAGTTTACTAGAAGCTTTAAAACATCCTGTGAAGACAACGAAGCGTCTTTCAAATAAGCCTAAAGATGTTTTGCAAGGTGTCATCCTTAGTGTAAGTAGATGATAAACTATTATAGCATGAGAACATTCCACAATATATTAAAAATGACTAGGTTTGTTTTCCAATAACGTGAATTGTTTAAATTTTTTTGAAATTTGATTACATAATAGTAATTATAAAAGAGAAAATATATCAAAATGAAGGTAAGGTATAGTTTGTCTGTTGAAAGAACTCCCCTGGTCACTAAGTCTTGGACTGTCTGTTGCTATGGAAACAAGAAACAGCACATTTCAAAGAGGGAAGTTTCTCTCTCTCCCCTAATTCTCTTTCTCTTGTCGATCCTTAATATTCTCTTTCTAAAAATTAAAAAGTGTGAAACAAAATTTTTAAGTTTAAAAAAAATTTTTGAGATAAAAACATTTCTCAATAACAAAAAATTTCTGTGCTGCTCCTTTAGATGTCATGTGTCTAATGATACAGAGACTCACAGCAAAATGTGAAATCAAATGTAAAATATTTTGCGAAGTGTAGAATTTTGAATTTTTTCAATGGGGGTAAAGATGATTTTTTGTATGACACTGCTAATGTTATCGTATCCAATGTTGATGATGTTCTGAAAGCTCTAAGTTGTTGCTTTGCGGTATGTTTCAAAAGTTTTCATATTACATTTATTGTTTTTAATATACTCTCAAAAAAAGTATCTTTTCTTATCCCTAATTTTTTTTTCTAAAGATGATTTAAAGTGTTTTATTGAAAAAAAGTTTATATGTAAAGAAATTTTGATGCAAGAAAAGCAAAGTTAATTGTATGGAACAAATTAAAAATAGTTTTCGAAAAAAATAAATAGATACAGAGTTGTTCCTTTTTAATTCATTTCTTATAATGCATCAATATCGCATGATAAATGAATCTTCGACTTTACTGCAAGTGTATAAGTTGACCCCCTGATTTTTGTAAAATTGTGAACATTTGAGTTAAAATTAATTAATTCCTATTTCTTAACAAAATGGAAGGACAACTTTTTAAAATTCATTTACATATTTCTCTAAAATTCTTTCATATTATTACAAAACGTCTCTAGCTTTCATATTAAACCCTTAACAGACCAATGTTGCCATATCAGCATTGCTTACTGGTCCTAACGTCGTGTATATTGAGATCAAAGTTATTAATTGCTTATTTTGTCACTTGTGTCTTAAAATTTATTTAGTTGTAATTTATTATAAAATTATAATTAATGTATTTAATTGCTAAAATTATACTTGGGAAGCAACTTGAAATATTTCCGAACCACTAGTGTTAAATGAATTGATAATTTTTATATCTTTAAATATGCTTACTTTTATGTAAAAAATAGATTCTATAATTTATTATTAATAATTTATACTAATCAAATTAAATAGCATTTTGCATGTGTTTCTAGCCTGCCTTGGAAGAAAGACTCAGTCAGATAACTATTGCTACAAGTAACACAAGAAAAAACAAAGGAATGTATAAGAATCTATTGCTCTTTGGTCCACCCGGAACAGGAAAAACTTTATTCGTTAAAGTAAGTATTTTTGCACGAAAGGAACATACAGAGATGATTTTTTTTCTGCATTTTACAATAGAATAAAAGGAAAAATTGTGCGTTAAGTTCCGCATTTTGGAATTTCGAGACATGGGTTTTTTTTTCGCCTTTTTTCCTGTTTACCTAAACACACAATTTAAAATTATGCTTACATGATTAAAATCACACATCGGGAATCATATACAAGGATATAAAAATATTGGGATCTGTATTCACGCAGTTTAAAATCAAACATCGCTATTCATATTCACATGAATTAAAAACCTCATTTTGGGATTTTTATGAATATGATTTAAAAATCTCAGATCAAGATTCATATTCACTTAATGTAAAATTACACATCTCAATTCATATTCAAACGATTTAAAAATTTCACATAAAGATTCTTATTTACACATTTTTAAAGTCTCACATCAAGAATCATATTTAAAAGGGAAAGAAAAAAATCACACATTGATATTTTTATTGTAACATTGATAATATTCTAAGAATATTTTTAATTATTTAAAAATTATTAAAATTATATTTAAAAATTATTATTTAATTATTATCAGGCATTTTTGATTATTTAAAAAGTGTTTTGCGCATAATATTTTTGATTTTATATTTTTATTTTTACCAAACTCATCCCTGAACACAGCTTAATTTTAACAAATGGCAATATGTTACAACTGACTTTTAAAAAAAAATAAAAATAATTGCTCTTATTCATTATGTATGTGTTGCTTGTGTGTTGTCAGACATCACAATTTTTTCTATCAATTTTACCTTTATTTTTAATACTCTTTTCAATAATTTCTTAGTTAGTAATGATAAAATTGCATTAGTTTCTACATAAATATGAAACCTCATAAATTTAGTTCAAACAAACTATTGCTGATAACTATTAACATGTTAATTAAGGAAAAAATGGATAAAAATCCCCAACTGGGTTTTGCACCTCTTCCCGCAATTACTATAATTTTAAACTTCAATTTCATTTTCCTATTTTAATCATTATTTCCAAATGAAACTTACCTTTTTTACTGTTATGTAAATATCTGAAAATATCCACACACACACACAAAAAAATAAAAATTAAAGAGAATTATGAATACATTTTTATTCATAATTCTTCTGTTCAGCTATCAGCATTCTAAATTCTTCATTACATAAATTTTTTTAATTTTATAAAGTTTTTTTAAAGAATTAGAAAATATTATTGTGTGATATTTTTCTCCAATTTTTTTTTCTTTCATTTTTTAAATCTTTCATAAATTGGCAATTATGAAGAAGAAAAAGTATTTTGTATTGGAGAAAAAAAAATTCCAGACATTTTCCTCTTATAATTTATTAATTATAAATCTTAGAATTAATTAAATGAAGTTTCCTATTTGGCAGAGAAATCTTAAGTTTTACATTTTTAATGTTGANTTAAATTTCATTTTTTAAATCTTTCATAAATTGGCAATTATGAAGAAAAGAAAGTATTTTGTATTGGAGAAAAAAAAAATTCCAGACATTTTCCTCTTATAATTTATTAATTATAAATCTTAGAATTAATTAAATGAAGTTTCCTATTTGGCAGAGAAATCTTAAGTTTTACATTTTTAATGTTGATGAATCAGTGATTTTAGAATTTCTTTTAGTATTATTTTTCTTTCTTTTAATTCCAGAGATTAGCTCAGCATTGTGGAATGAACTATGCAATAATGACTGGTGGAGATGTTGTAGCAATGAGAGAAGAAGGTGTAACAGCTATAAATAAAGTCTTTGACTGGGCAAATAGTTCTCGGAAGGGGTAATTGCCTTACACTATTATTTGCTTGACAGTTCTTAAACACTAGAGGGGAGATTTTCTATCTGTCTATCTATCTATATATATTTAAGAATTAAAAAGGCATAATGTATTTTAAAAAAAATTTCTAGATGATCAAAAACATCCATGAGCATTGCACAAGTCATGGGTGATTGCACTCCATGTGCACCTCGGAATTCCGAGTTTCTTGTATCATCATTGTAGGCCTAAAAACGAGGCGCATGGCATGTGATTTTTCCACAAATTTTTTATAATTAAGCGTTATTTAAGACCATTGATTCATGGACTTCTGCAAGTCAAAACTTAGAATCCAGCAAAAGTTTCAAAATCTGGAATATAAATTTCGAAACTTTCGCTAAATCGCGTTAGAGAGACATTTTCATTATTATTATTCTTCCGCAAAATTTTTTTCCCTCTTTTTTTTTTAGGATTGTTGGACTTTTAAAATTTTTAATATTTGAAACTATAACGGAATCCTCAAATATTGTGATTCATATTTACAAGATATTAATATCAAACATCAGTATTCAAATTAACCTGATTTAAAAGTTACACATTCTGAATCGTATTTCCAATTTCGTGATTTGTATTTACTTGCGTTTGCAAAATCAATATTGCTATTTGTATTCATGCGAGCTTAAAATCGAATGTTTCTATTCGTATTCACATGTTTTTAAAACATCGATTTTAGTTCTTTCACATTGAGATTCTTATCCGAAAATCATGTATCTAGATTCGTATATTCATGCTCTTAAATTCTAATATGGTGATTTGTATTTTCCCATTGTCAAAATCTAATATCGTGAATCATATTCATGTGATTTAAATAGATAATTAAGTTATAATCATTCTTAGGTAATTAAGTTATAAACTTAGATTAAAAAACTATAATAAGCATCTATAGTTTATAAATTGGTATCGTGATATAAATTTTTTGTACAT
Source organism: Parasteatoda tepidariorum (assembly GCF_043381705.1). Classification (NCBI taxonomy): domain Eukaryota; kingdom Metazoa; phylum Arthropoda; class Arachnida; order Araneae; family Theridiidae; genus Parasteatoda; species Parasteatoda tepidariorum. The sequence goes on from NC_092212.1 coordinate 11,064,975, forward strand.
AAAATTTTCAAGGTTTTTCACTTTGTGTTACAATCCAATCACCCCTGACAAGTGATTAATATGTGTATTTAATTTTTTCTTTCTTTAAATTTAGCTTTCACTTTTAAAAGCCTATAATTACATGAATAGAGAAATTTATTTAAGTCTTAACAATTCGTAAATACACAATTGGGCGACCTTTGTGCTAAAATACAAACTAAGGTAAGCAACGTTTAAGAGCACAAAAAATATTTATAAATGCAGACAGTTGTTTCGGATGCTCAAAGGGCAACTGTTGCACTGATGAAGGTTTCCCTTTGAGCATCCGAAACAGCTGTCTGCATTTATAAATATTTTTTGTCCTCTTAAACGTTGTTTACCTTAGTTTCTAACAATTCGTACCATACCTTTATGCAAAACACTGAAAGTACAATATACAGTTAATGAATCCTATATAATTCTCAATCCAAATTGCTTATTGTGATCCATGATTTAATGAGATCCTAGGTTTAACGAAGACATTTTTAAAAGCTTGGTTAATGTAAAAAAAAGTTAACACATAACTTTGTTATTACGAGCATGAATTCAGGCTTAATGGGAAACTCAACTGAAAAGTTATTTCACTATATTTGAAGAAAAAAATTATCTATTCATGAAAATTAAAAATTGTTCAAATAATAGATTTATGTAAACAATGATGGATTCATCTGTTTTGCCATAAATTATCGAATTTTAGCACAGCATCTGATGAATTTAAATTTCTGTTCAGTTATTACAAGACTTATGTTTTATTAGTATTTTAACATACAAATGTCTATAAATTGTATGTCCTATCTGTTATTTATTTCATCGATTTACTACTTTAATAATTGAAATATGAAACATATGGTGGGGTTTCCCTCACAGAAGAAATAGTATAAAAATAAATTTAATAGTATGATTCTTAATTGAAGAACAGGTATTGATTGTTTCGCTGTTCAAAAATTGGAAATTTGCAGATATTACTTGAAAATTTTGATTGAACCTGAAATTGGGAATCATTATGATTGTTGAATTGAATTTTAATTTAAGCGTACTTATATGCTGTTTTATCTTTCAAAGATTACTTTTGTTTGTTGATGAAGCTGAAGCATTCCTCCGAAAAAGAAGTTCCGTAAGTATTTAAAATATTTAATTTTCTTCCAAATAAATATACTTTTTTTTCCTTTTCTTTTAAGAAAATTTTAAAATTTTTTTAGCCAATTTGTTTCTAGACGAAATTTTTATTGATGAATTCCAGGGTCTTTAGATTTGTTTCCTGATATTTCAAAGATGCAAATCTTAGTTTTACAATAGAATTTTTATTTTGTTTGATTTTATAATGAAATAAGTTTGAAGTTCTCTATTTATTTTATTTAGTATTACTGTCCTTGCATGTTATGACTATTATGCTAGTAAATACAAAATAGCCAGTTCCTCATAACTTTTTTTTATGACTTTAAGTAATTTTTGATTTATAGTTTTCATTAATTTGTTAAAGAAATTTACTCTTTTGCTTTGATTTCATTAGGATATATGCCACTCATGAAAAATTCACCAATTTGAAAAAAGGTCATGGATGTCCTGAAAAAATCATGATTTTTTAAACGGATTCATGAAATTTTTTCTTCGTGAGCACTTGCCGTTGCAACAACTCAAATTCTAAATTTGTGTGTCATTATAACATTGTTTTAATATTATTTAAATTTGAAAAATCACATGAAAATGGTTGAAAAGTGGTAAATAACTACTGAAAAATAAGATATTAAAAACAGTATGGATTTATGATGGTGTCGTTATGAACCGATTGGTTAAAAGAGATACCCAGGGTTTCCGCGATCTTGATAAAGCCTTGAAAAGTACTTGGAATTTCATTTTGATTTTTAAGGGCCCCTAGAAGTACTTGAAAATGATATTAAATCCTTGAAAATTTCGAAATGACCTTGAAAAATATCGAAAACTCGGGATAGGATCATAGAAAACTTCCAGTATTTCTATGTTTAACTTTATGACGCGCGTAAGTGCGAGAGAATGACTTCCCCGTCTTTCAGATGATGACACGTACTGTTTGATTTTAGGATTTTATGTACGTTTGGCTGATTTTAGGAATTTTAAATATTGGGAACTGCGCCAGATTCTGACAAAATCTCGATTCTTATTCAGGCGATTTTGATATCAATCATAGATCTTCGTATTAGACTTATTTAAAAATTATGTGTTGCAGGGATGAAAGACTTCCACGAAAAAGCGGAAATCCGCTTTTTTTCCCCAATTTTGAAAATTTCCGACTATGTTCCAAAAACTAAAATTTTTGGGAAGTCCTATTGGAGAAACCCAAGCCGCCCGAACGATAGTCGGATTACCACGACTTCTGCTATAGAGTGGAAAGGAGTCTAAGCGTTTCGTTACGAGCGCCGATATTTGGCTGATTTTTGGAATTTTAAATATTAGGAACTGCACCGGAATTTGCTAAAATCTCGCTATTTTTAATCAAACGATTTTAATATCAATCATCGATTTTTGTATTTAACTGATTTAAAACTTACGTGTTGCAATTTTTTTACGCGATTTAAAAATCGTACTAGCAATTCCTATTCACTCAATTTCAAAATCCAATATCGCGATTCATATTTAAGCGTTTTTAAAACCCAATATCGCGATTTGTATTCTCGTGAGTTTAAAATCCAACGTCGCGATTCGTATTCACGCATTTTTAAATCCAATTTTGCGATTCGTTATCACGCAGTTGTAATATCAGATATCGTTTTTCGTATTTGTACGCTATTTAAAAATTACTCACTGCGATTCGTATTCACGTGATCTAAAAATTATGCATCGTGATTCTTATTTACACGACTTAAAAATTCCATATCGCAATTTGTATTTTCGTGTCTTTAAAATTCAACAGCGTGATTCATAATCACGGGATTTTATAAATCCAAAATCGCGATTCATATTCACGCGATTTTAAAATTCAAAAACGCGATTTTAAAATCCAATATCGTTATTTGTATTTTCGTGTTTTTAAAATCCAAAATCGCGATTCATATTCACGCGATTTTAAAATCTAATATCGTGATTCATATTCACGAGATTTTAAAATCCAGTATCGCGATTCATATTCATGAGATTTTGTAATCCAATATCAAGATTCATATTCTCATGATTTTAAAACCCAATATCGCGATTATTGAAAGAAGTAGAAGTAAGCTTTCTCTTGAATTAGATACTGTAAAGATGTGATATATTTTTCATTAGTAAGTAATTTAATAGTCGCGCCTTCCAATAATTGCTTAATTTTTTTTAATATATTAGTGGTCAAAATTTTAAAATTATATTTAAGAAAAATTTAAAGTTAACTGTCGCCACTTTAAATATTGAATAAAAATCTCCCAGCATAGTTAAAAGTTGCTTTTATAAATCTCAGTATCATATAGAGCACTCCTCCTAGTGACCTGCGTTGTAAAAGTTCAGCTTTTTTTATTTTTGTCCACTTTAATGCCTAGTGTTGCAATTCATTTTCGCGTGATTCAAAAATCGTACTCGAAATTCCCATTAAAGCAATTTAAAAATCTAATATCGCGATTTGTATTTAAGCGTTTTTTTAGCGCAAATAGTTTTCCCTCGAGTTTAAAATCCAATGTCGCTATTCGTATTCACGCATTTTGCGATATCAAACATCGATTTTCTTATTTATACTCGATTTGAAAACTACTAGTTGCAATTCATATTCACGTGACCATGTCATGCGTATGATCGATGCTACTGAAAAAAAGTTAATTCAAGTATGAGTGGTTAATTAAAAAAGTCAGTGACCAAAATTGTTACTAAGAATCTATCAGAAGGTATTGAGGTGAAAGTTGGCAACTGTTTCGATTTAAAATGGTTGACTGGTAATAAATTTAAAATGATAATCAAGCCGCAACATCCAATAATTGATTAATTTTCTTAAATAGAAAAGTGGTCGAAATTTCAGAATTATATTTAAGAACAATTTAAATTTCACTGTCTAAATGCTTCTGCCACTTTAAATATTAAATAAAAGTCTCCCGGCAGAGTTGTTTTTAAATATCTAATTGATATCACAGTGTTATATAGAACATTCCCCCCTACCCCGTCTTCTGCCCGAATCTTTGCTTATTCAGACTTTGTATACCTAGCTTAAAATAAGCCTTAATGCAAAATTCAAACCTGACGTTTTTATGCATCTTGAATTTTATTCTCGACTTGATGCCAATCACCCTTGTTTTTTTTTTGTTGTTGTTGTTTTTTTTTATATATATACTTAGATCACTTTCCGAAATCAAGAGAGAGCAATGGAAGTCTTATTTTTCAGTACTGCTATTATCGACTAACATTTATCATCAAAACATTTTAGTTTAAAATGTTAAATTTCAGTCTATCTTTAACTAAAATTTAAGTCCTTGAGAATTTTATAAGAAGTCCTTGAAAAGTACTTGAATTTTATTTTTATAGTAGAGCATGAACCCTGGATACCTCAACTTCAAAATTCGCTTGTTGTAACAATATGGTATTAAAAACGTTGGGATTTAAAAGACTGGAAATGGGTAAAAAACAGTAACTACAGAAAATGGCCTGAAAGTGCAGTGAAATTGTTGTTGTACGATAAAATTTTTGCGAGCTCGTTAAAAAGTGATGACTCAAATTTAAAATGTGCTTATGTTAAAAATATCAAAATTTCTTGTTTTTTTAAAAAAATTTAAAAAAAGAAGGAAAATGGTTAAAAAAGACGATATGTAACCAGTCAAAAAATGATCAGCAAATGACTCAAACTGATGATGAAGTCATTGCGACCAAGCATATAAAAAAAAGTTAATTTACAGGTCATAATTACATCAAAAATTAAACCCTGTGGAAATAACCCATTGACATGTATTTTAAACGAAATTGTTGTTATCCGAGTGTGGCAAAAAAGAGTGTTAAATAAAACTCCAAATTATATTGGCGTAATGACACTGTATTAAAAAAATTGGAAGTCAATATACAGTAGCCAAAAATCATTAAAAATCGACAGAATTTGCGATGTAATCGTGGCGGATCAAACTGTTTAAAAATTAATTACTCATAATTTCTTTTCGTATTGTCACAATATTATTGTAAAAATAACACTTTTTTTAAAAAAAATGCAGAAGGAGTTTAAAAAAAAGACCTGAAAATAGCATGGATTTAAAATAAAATGGTCACTAGTGCTATATCAAGTTCAAAATTCTTGTCAGAATAACATCATATTAAAATCTTCAAAATATTAGAAAGCATGTAGTCAAAATCATCAAGGACTGATTATTCAAATTCGTGAAACCTTAGAACATATTAGAAATATCTGAAATCGAAGAAAAAAGGAAATGCGTGAGACTAGGTGAAAAAACTAGCATTAGGGTTATGAATTAGAAGCGATTAAATCGTCTTGAACTAAGGGCATCAGAAATTTTACATATGATTGAAAAATGATTTTTTAAAAAAATATTTTGGCCAAATATTCACAATTAAAGATTTTATTTTAAGGGTTGATGGGTGGAGTTTCTTGCAAAAAAATGGGAATTTTTCAGGCTAATTTGAAAAAAAGGGAAATTTAGTTTAAATTAGGAAAAGAATAGAAATCTAGTTTTTAAGTGCAGAAAAAAGAATCAAAACTCAGTAAAAAAATGTCTTAAATAAAAAATAAACTTTTTCAAATTTTTTGAATGAGCAGAAAGGGACTGATGAACAAACTAATTTGAAAGGCAATAAAAGAATAAATATTAATTTAAATTGAACTTAATGGTATATTTCTCCAAACCCTTATTAAAAAATTATAAAATTGTAGCTGAAAGATATTGAAAAATCGGAAAATTTTTTTTCCAGCTGTAAAAACAAAATGTAAAAGCGTAAATTTGCAATAATGAGCTATATAATGTATTTTTTTGTAAATAATTATATTTGTATGGATTTTTTTTAGAATTTATTCTAAAAGAATATAAGAAGCAATAAAAATATAAAACTGTTAGATAATATTCTAAATCTCTTCTTTGAATTGAATTTTTACTGAGAAATTACCATGTGCTGATTATAAAATTACTTAGAGAAAGGAAAAATAACAACACTTGAAAATATTTGGACACATGATTATTCTATATGTCTATCTGAATAATGTATAATTATTCAGAAAAGCACGTCACCAATTTCCCACATTAAAACTGCAGTTTATGTGGTTAATGGTTCATTGAAAAATATCTATTTTTTATATTTTACTAATCACATGAATTTAAACTGCATTCAATACCATTTGCATAGATTGTATTATATCTATTTTAAACTAAAATAAAAATAAAAAAGTTATTAAAGTTGAATTTTTTTCCCCTGGTACCTGGTAAACACACTGTTTATAGATTGTCATTCTTTTATTTATTATTATTTTGGGAATTGTGTTGTGTTGTACTGGGTAAAGAATATTTTTTCCAAAATAAAGGAGCTAAGAAAATAAGTAATTTTTTTTTCAAAGTGTAACCATAAGATAATTTTTAGTGACACAATTTATGTTTTGTTGTGAATTCTGTTCTAACTGATTTTGTTTGCTTGATAGGAACATTTGAGTGAAAATGTCAGAGCATCATTAAACACTTTTCTGTACCAAACTGGAGAACAGTCCGATAGGTAGCAATATTTTCTAATCTATTCTTGTCTTTGGCTTATGTATAGGAAATTGTATGTATAGGTAATCAACATTATCAATGTATATTTTTAGAATTCTTATAAGAAATAAATAAAAAAAATTAGGTAAACAAGGGTCACAAATTAATATTTAAGCAAGGAGGGGAAAAAGATGCAATTCAAATTATAATTTTAAAAAATAAATTCTATTAACCAGACTGAAAAATAAGTTGGCAGTTTAGGTGGTGCAAATTAATATAACAACAGAAACTATCAAAATCTAACGAACCACTGCTGAAAAGGGCAAGGGAAAAAACCATCAATACTTATTTGATTTCTGGCAGTAACAGAGAGAAGTTTTGTAGCAATTATTAGGGAAAAGTCTTATCAGGTTATCTGACTAGTTTTATCCAACCTTCCTTGCTAGTGAATTAACATATTTTAGTAATATTTTGTCCCTTTCTCTTCCTTAAATATTAATTTCAACCCTAAAAGTGTATTCATTTTTTTTAATATGGATTCTAAAAATATGTACTGATGGCAGTTGAGGCATACATTCTGTGTAAACATTCTCATGCACAGTTTGTCTATTGAGAGAATTCCCCTTGCCACTAAGTCTAAGGCCATCTGCTATAGAAACAAGAAATAGCTCGTTTTAAAGAGCTTCTCTCTTCCCAGATTTCCTTTGTCTCACCGACACAATATTTAAGCCAAAAACTGTCTTAAATATTGACCATAACCACTGCTCCGGGCGAATGGCAAGGGAAGTTCTTTCCCTTGCTATAGACCGACTGTATTTAAGGTTAAATTAATAGATATTGCTTATAATTTTTATTCAAACTTCAACAGCTGAGTAAAAGCTAAATAATAATTAAAAAAAAAATATGGGAATATCGCACATAATTTGAAAATAAACTTTAAAATTTTTAATTACGACTTGATTAAGTAGCACAACAAACATAAATATACAAATTTCATGGTTGAAAAATGACACCTGTATATATTTTATAGGGTTTGTTAAAATATTATGAACCTAAATTTCATGCAGAAAAGGTCTCTGGAAGAGAAATTCATCCATGTCAATATATATGAACCATGATATGTCTAAAGTGTCGTATAGCAGAATCTCACTATCCGGACAAATCTCACGTGGATCCTTGAGACTGCATGTCACACAAACTATCATAAGGCAGACTATCTTCTGGACAAAATACTTGTTTTATTTTAGCGTTGTGTTTATAGTGGTTGTTTCACCCATGCTATATTAAAAAGGGCAAGTTTGTATTTATGTATAGTACACTCTGTGTCAAGATAAGTTATTTTATGGGCCAGTTTTAATTTTACCCATCTTGTAGGTCTTAGTTAGACTGCTAAACCAATGATCTGTCCATAGTTATGAGTTCACTCTTTTTCACATATCAGATTTATGTTCTTTAGCATTGATGCTTTCATTTGTGAGGTAATACAACTTTATGCTTTAGGTTTATGTTGTGCTTGGCTAGTAACACACCAGAACAGCTAGATTGGGCTATGGATGATCGAATGGATGACATTGTGGAGTTCAAATTGCCTGGTTTAGCTGAAAGAGAACGTATGATACGTTTATATTTTGATAAATTTGTCCTTATGCCTGCTACTGAAGGAAAAAGGTATGTTGTTTTATTTTGTTATAAACAGTTCATAATGTCCTCTTTTTTTAAGTATATTATGTTTTAATTTATAAATTTTTTTAGACGTTTCAAATTAGATCAATTTGACTACAGTTCAGTTTGTTCACAAATTGCTACAGTAACAGAAGGTTTCTCTGGTCGTGAAATAGTCAAATTGGCATCAGCGTGGCAGGTAAACTTGTTTTTTTTTCTTTTTTAATTTACTCTTACAGCCTATAATTATTGTTAACCTTTATAATGTTTGCATATTTGTAAGGTTATTGTTATGAATTCATTGATTTATTTTGACTTTACATCATCTTATTTTCTTGTGGTGAATATCTCTTTTGTAGGCTCTCAATTATTCTAGTATGATCAAAGTACAATAAAGTTATACAGTACAGAACCCGTTATCCGGAAATCAGAAAACCGGAACGAAATTCGATAAATTTTCTTGCCATTTTTTTTAAAAAATTGTTTTTTTTTTCATAAGAATTTGTGATTTTTCTTTCTTTTTTGAAAGATGTTTACCTTACCATCATTTTGGAAATAATCATTAGTGTAATACTTCATCGTTTTTTCTTCTTTTTAAGATTATTTCCAAATACTTTTTTTTTTATTGTTGGGTTTAACAATAAAAAAACGACTTTTTGTAGCGATTGAGAAAACTGGAAAAATCAGTTATACGGAATAGCGATGGTCCAGATCGCTACGGATAATCGGTTCTCTACTGTACAACTGAATGCGGAATTTTTTTTTTAAACTTCTGAAATATGTTGATGTGCGAAATTCTTTTGAATTTTCATTTTGTTTATGTTGAAACAGGGTTGCCACTCCACAGGGAAAACCTGGAAAATACAGGGAATTTAAAAATCACATAAAATAACAGGGAAAATGCAGGGAATTTTGGTTTTTTCCCTACAAACTGGGAAAGTACAGAGAATTTTGTTTCTTATTTCGGTCTTTTAAAAAATGGTTACCACTCAAAGCGTAATCTATGGAATATTTAACCATAATATTTCTGTTTTACTAAACTGTTTCATTTACTGTAACTATTTAAGTATGTTTCTGTTTTACTAATGTTTCATTTACTGTAATTATTTAAGTATGTTCAGCTGTTTACTCAGCAATTATAACTAATAAATATAGTTAACAAGAGCACAGTAATTGCTTTTTCCCCTTAATATATTGTGTATAATATGTACAGGAAAAACACAGGGAATTGTTTTTCCAGATTTGAGTGGCAACCTGTGAAACAAAGTTACGTAACTCGAAATATAATTTAAGTGCAGCATTTATGTAGCTAAATTATATTTAGTAGTTTTGTGTGAAATTACATTAAAATACCACTAGTGACCAACTCTACACTCTCCCAACGTCATCCTTTGTTATGCCTAATAACTGTGTACAAGAAGTAATATACTTTAATTTAATGATTGAGAGTGTTATTCATTTAAAGTACGCTGTACTGTATAATGTATGAACAGCATATGCAATTTATTTACATAAATTTAGTGTATAATTCAAATAGTTAAATTGCATTAAGCATTGCTAATTGTATTAGTTACCAATGTAATGTAGTATTGGTTTGCAAAGGGCAAAATAATGAGTTAATTTGTTAATTACCAGTTGTTAATTTTATTTATGACGAACAAAAGCTTATTTTTATAATAGTTCAAAATAGCATAGTTTTTTCAATTCGCATTTGAAGAATTGTAAGGTCTGGGAGGTGAATGCGACTGTATGTCTACTTAAGCTCTGTTTTGGGAACAAGCCATAAAATTAATACTAATTCGTGTCTCAATACAAATTATTTTATTTTTAGTATGAACATTATTAAATGCAATAAATAAAAATTAAAAGAATATTATTTGGCCTAACCACATCTAATTGCATGGTGCATAGCGTTCGTGAAAAATGCTTAAAGGTACTTATTTTCAATTATCGTTTTTAAAAGTCCTTAAAGGTGCTTTTTTTATTTAGTGCTTTTAAAAAGTGCTTAATTTTCCCTTTTCGAAAATGATATATTTTCTTTACAGTGTCAAATTCCGCCTCATATTATGCAAAAGCATGCTTTTCACATTGTTCTATTCAACGTTTTCACAATTCATTCAACCACAATCTATTTTGGTGTCCTATCGGTTCATAGCGTATGAAAGCGCCAATCATTTTACATGTTTAAAAAAAATACTTGCGAGCTCGCACGTGTGTCTACTGAGCTGGGTTCGGTGAGATTCTAGCACTCTCGCGTGCAACTCTGCTGCATTTTGCAAGATATTCTCAATTTCAGGCTTCATTTTCCACCCTCTGATATCGAATCAAAAGTTACTTCGATCGTTTTATAATGACTAATGTAATCAAGAAAAGAATTCTTTGTTACGAACTAGTTATTTTATCATGATCTTGTAAAATCTGAAAATTATTTTGCATTTTGTTAATGTATATAGTGCTTAAAAAGTGCTTATTTTTTGTTGAAAGATTTGGCTTCGCACCTTGAATGGGTTACGATATGATAATTTAATGATTACAATATTCATTTAAGTAAGTTCATTGCAATCTGTTAATTAAGATAATTTAAATTTTTTTATTTTTATTTTGCTACATTTCATAATGAATCATTGAAATCAGGCGTGATTTTCCAGTATTTATAATTTTTTTTTAATTAAGCATTAATGTTGCAAAATATGTACAAATTGGTATTTCTTTTCCATTTCAATATTATTTCATTCCTATTGGATTTTATGTCTTGTCAGCATCCTGGAAAACTGGTTGGAACAATTTTTTGAAAGTAAAGGATTAAAAAAAAATCACTACTTTTCCTTTGCGATTTAATATTTTGAGAACAGAAATCCCTAGGAAAAATTCTCTAAAAGATTTTAAAAAAGAACTAAAAACATAAAGCACTGAGTTCTCAAATGCTCTCAGGGGTCTGTCTAGGCTCTTCTAAGAGGTACCTATTTTGTGAAAATTTAACATTATTTGTGAAAAATTAAAAAATCGACACAAAAATATGGTAAAAATATGGATTTATTGTTTTTTAAGGGATAAAAAAATAAAATTTGAAGAAAAAGTATTTTGTGAAACTACCGTTTTTCCTAAAGTTGAGTTTGTGAAACTATCGTTTTTCCTAAAGTTGAATTTGTGAAGGTACCGCTAAACGGTAGTAAATTCGGCCTGGACAGACCCCTGGCTCTATTATAAATTTAAATCCTGCAGGTCATCTTCCATTTGAAGTATTAATTCTTATATAATTCCCATAATTGAAGTATAATTCTTTTGTAGATCATCAGTAATTTATGCCAGTTAGAAATTAATTTCTAAATAGTTTAAAAAATTTTATCTTATGTAAAAATTTTTTTTTTTTATTTAAATTTTTTTTCATTTTGTAGTTTGCTGCTTATGCATCAGATGATGGTGTTTTAACTAAAGACATGGTTATGAAAGCTGTTGAAAATGCTCTGAAACAACATCAAGACAAAGCAAAATGGCAGACTACTGAAGAAGCTAAAAAGCAAGTCCTGGACGCTTCAACGCCCAGGGCTATTCCATTAGAATATCCTAAATCATCACCATCATAATTAGGTATAAATTTAGGAAATATATAAATTTTCAAAGACAAATTAGTAATTAATCTTTATTGGCGAGAAGCGTTGGCCAAGTCATTAGAATCATCGCCTTGGAGTTTTGTGAAATGTAGAAGAAGAAAAAAGTAACTGTGTCAGCAAAAGATAGAATCAAATGCTAGTTTAACTGTGACTGTATTGCATTGTTCATAAAGCTCATCATTTATCAACAATGATAAAACATTTTGACTGCATAGTATTTTTGTAACTTTGTCTCTATCAAGTTACAGTCATAAGTTGTTATTTGTATTGTAATTTGTTTTGGTAGTGTATAAATTTAATTGGCCACTAAAATAGTGTCCTAATGAAATTAATTTTCATAGATTTTTATTGTAAGTTCAATTCTTAATTTAGGAGTTTGATTTCACTATAGAAATGCTTTAGAATAAAATTAGGGAAATCAAATCTAATATATATGATATATTTGTAATGAAATGACTTTAGACAATATATTTTATTACTTTTTTTTGTGTAAAACTTTAATTTTATCTACAGGAAGGTTGAAAATTACAACAAATCTTGTTAAATAATTATAGAATCAAATTGACAATATCACCTGGAGTTATTTAGTCAGTATTAATTTAGAAAAAAAAATGTTAATTTAAAACCTAAGAAATATTCCAAAAATTTGGAATTTCTATGTTGTAAAATTAAAAATTTTTTTGTAAGGTATTCAAAATATTAATTCTAAAAAATTTTTGAAAGTGTCTAATTTTTTTTTTCACTATATAGTTTTCATTGTCTTCAAATTTTTAAATCTATTGTGTTTGATTAAGTATTTTCTGTTGACAGAGTTTCATATACCTTCTGTTATTTTTTAGTGTATATTGTAATTGAGGATTAAGAGGGAAATTAAATATTTATATATTAAATCAAAATATATCTATTATAAATATTTTCAATTGTGAGTCTAGAATTTTGTACTAGATTAAAATGTATTTTAGAATCTATTAAATTACTATGGATTCTCCATTGTTTTAGAATATCTGTTTCTTTATTTAAAAAAAAAAAAAAAATACAAGTAATGGCGTTATTGCATCTTTGTGACTGCTTTCAAGAAATCTGAAAATTAAATAAATGTTATGAAGAAAAAAAAATCATTATTGCTTGTATGTGTCATAAAACTATTTAAACGTTTGTCTCTTGATTCTTAAAATCAGAACAAATTCATCTTTTTGAAATTTCATTTTATGTTGATATATGATATCTATAAATTAGTGTGATTCACATAAAATTCCATTGCTCAAAATAATTGTAAATAACTAAAAAGCTGTCATCTTTTCAGTTATTAAAAAATCAGTTTATTAAATATGTTGGTATTTAATTAGTTTAATAAATCAGTTTTTTATTTATTTTATAAAAAAAAAATATTGCTGTATTTTTTTTCTAGCTCCTCCTGGTTATGTAGTTTAAGGAAAAAATTTTCTTGATTTAAAAACTAATTTATAATATTCTGTAAAGTAGAAACATTTTCTTCTTAAATATATATATATATAAATAGATTTTTTGCTCACTTTGTTTCTTGACTATTTTCAGGCATATTAGTGCTAAGTAATGAAATCAGCTAAGTGTCAATTAAATTAATAAATTTGAAGATTTCTTTTTTAACTTAGTTAAAAGTATAAAATTTTAAAAAAATAAAAATAAAGTATAAAACTGTATTAGCTGTCTAAAATAAATTCAATATCTCTTGCCNTTTTTTTGAGTGCTCCTCACACTATTGTATTAATATATTTTGCTTTGGCTTTATTGATACAATATCAGAAAGCACTCTGTTTTGCGGATATAATCGTGTGGGCTGAAGAAAAGATTATATCTTTTTTTTCTTCCGGTTTTTTAATTAACAATTAAATTTTTTTTCTTTTTAATAAAATGTTGTTTGTTATTTTTTTACTAATTATTTCCCACCCCCTTTTTTTCATATGTCTATAATTTTTCTTTGTTTTATTCTTCATTTAGAACTTATATATATATATATATTCTAAGTTGTTAAATCTCAATCATAAATGGAAAATTTTATAGTCTGTTTAAATTTAACAGTTATAGTTAACAGTTACAGTTATTAATATAAGATAGGTTTTATATTTTATTGACTATAAAAACCTCAAAAACTCCTTAATTAAAATATTTTTGATATTACTCAGTAGTTAGCATGAATTTCTTATTTTGTAATCTGCCCTATAGTTATAATCATTTCATATTGGTTGCTATGCTATTAAAAATTTACAAGACTGCCAACTTTCTACGCTTTTTTGAAAAATTTCTTCTACTGTCAGGTTTTGAAAAATTTTTCTACTTTATTTAAACTTGATTTAAAGTTATTTTGTTTATTTATTTTTATATTTTTTATACCACTACATGTAAATGTTTCAAAAGTTTATATGAAACGCCACTTCGTTACAGCTCTCTTGCTTTGAGTCTAATATGTTGACAAAATTACCTGAAATTTTGAAAGCTTAATTTTTTAATTGTCTGCCATTCAATAAAATATTTTGAAAAAAGCGTAGTAGTTGGAATTTTGGAGGAAATCTATGAATGATTTAAAATTTTATGAAATATGCTGAACTATGTATTTTTTTTTAAATCAAAAATATTTATATTGATATTTTAATGTCATTGAACTGAAGCAGGATTATGTTATTGTACATATTTTCTTAAAATAAAAGCTTACATTTTCTAAGTTTGAACTCTTTTTGTCTCTATTGTGAAATTCCAAATAAATTAAATCAAGCTAGTTATTGCCCTTCTTAATATTATATTCAAAACTTCTATATCTTACCTTTCCATTTTAAACTTTGCTGCTCAAAAATTGTGTCGGAATTTTTTTTTATTGCAATAAAGGTTCTTTATATTAATAATTAATAATAGGAGATGAAAATTGTTCTAAGCAATTAAACGTGTGTAATGTTAACACTGCCGATGGAATGAATTGGACCTGAATATTAGCTAGCTATCCCACATTTTTTTAACTGTTACAGTTTAATGTTAAGATAGTTTTATGTCCCTTATATAGAGCTAAACAAGACAAACAGATCTTATTCATAAACTAAACAAATTCTTATATTTTCTACCACGTCCCTATTATTACTAGATTTTCTTTTGAATGGCTCTTTCATAAACTGTTTCACCTTCACACTAGTCTGATTGGACTACTTAGGAAAGCGTATGGAGACTTTACTCAGAAAAAAGAAAAATCTGATTAAGGAAACTTAATTTTTTCTTCTAAATGATGGTTGACGAGGTGGTTTTGTATAATATAAAAATTTATTAATTGTTAATTATTTTTTATTGACATTAAAAATTACATTTTCAGAAAAGTGTTGTAGCAGCGGATAGCATTTCTTCTTACCGGATGCTTGAAGAAAACAGTTTTGAATGCAAAATGCAATCTATTGACGATATTATTGTCATAGTTATTATTTATTTTCTACTCTTTCAATCGCCGAATTATTGATCATGGGATTGCTAAAGAGAATTTTGACAACCATTTTTGATTTTAAGATGACAGACTTAATTTAGAAATGTAACTTTTATGTTTCTGATAGTCGATTATCCCATACATAAAATTAAAAAAAATATTTTTGTTGCTTTAGCTTTATTCCTGTTTATTTTAAGGTAAAAAAAATGATATTTACACCTACTTTCTAATTTAAGAGCGAACAGCTTAGCAGAAAAAATATGCAACTTGAGATTTTGAAAAATTTGACTTTTTTTTCTCTTCTTCTTGCACGTGGCTGTTCGTAAATTTATAGTTATATAATACTCTGTTATAAGTTAAGAAAAAATTACTATCCCTATGGAGAGTGCCAGTTTGCATCTAAGTGCATGCTAAATGGATGCCAAGCGCGAAAAAAAAATATTTTTCATCATCGTCAAATCTTGAAACGACGCATCAAGGCCTTTTTGCTTATAGAAAAATTATGTATAAAAATTGTGATCGCGGCAAGGATATCATAGGTTACCCATTGGTAAAATGATAGTTGTCTAATTTTTTTTTTTTTTTTGGAAAAGCAACTTTATTGTCTTTTTATCTTCGACATCTTTAACTGTTAAACCTGAACTACTCTGTACAAAATTTCGAAGACATATTTGAATGCAGCTCAGACACATTCTGTGTAAATTCTTTTGATGACTGAATAGACATTGAACAGCCAATCGAGATCAATATCAACATTTTCGGATTGGTACAATGATGTTTGATGGAGATTGTAAGTTGCATCATACACCCGTTTCAGATTCACAAGTTCATACATGAAATATGATTTGAAAGCTAGGCTTTTTTTCAATTTTACATGAATAGTGAATGAATCATTTATACTGCGTGGAAGACATTCTACGGTCTTGTGCAAGTCACTGGGTACGGTGACAATGGATCCTTTTATCCCTAACTTAGTGATCAACTCTAAGTTCTCGTATTTGCATGAAAGGTGTTCGGAGAGCCACAATTCGCACTTCAGAAGTGTTCAGTTCTCTCAAGCACTTTATATTTTTGTGAGGGACGGGCCTCATGCTTGCATTTACAAACGGAATCCTTTCGTTTTTCCGTTTGGGTGTAACGCTTCTTAAGGTATTCCCGTCTATGTTCTTTGGCTCTTTCAGCCTCTGTAAGTTTAGGCCTTAGCATCGTTATTTTCTGGCTTCGACTCTAACTTTTGGGATCGTGTCAATCAGTTTGGACCCTCTTTATTTGTGATATTCACCTGAATCAGTATTGAAAACGATCCAGTTTGAACTGTAGGGTTAGAATTTCTGATTCTTAATTGAATGAATAAAAAAAAAAATATCTTTCATATAATGAAATTCTCTTTTATTCACAACTCAAGAAATGTTAAGTTATAAACTCACCAACTTAGTACATAACGAAATTAAACGTGAAAAAAAGAATTCTAAAAAAAATATCAAACAGAACAGGTGTCGATAGCAACGGATGCGCACTGTTAACTCTTAATCATTGAAGTTGAAAAGTGAGGACGCCATCAAATCCAAAGCAAGACCCATTTTGCCAATGGGTAAAAAAAGAAAAGAAAAATTTCTGACGGACGAGTTTAATTTTTAAAAGCTTCAATATTGTTTTGACAGCATAATTATCTAATTTGATAGCTAAGTCAAACGGAACTATCAGTCGCGGATGATTACTTATACTGCAATGGTCTTTTTTTAACTTGCAACGGAATACAGTCATTTTGTTTTTTAATAATTTAATTGTAGATTTACGGGGTGGCAACGACTAGGGAAAAAAAGTAACGACTACTTTCTAATTTAAAGTGAGAACAGTTTAACAGTATTGATATGTTGTAACACTGCAAACGAAAAATATGTAATTTCATTTTCTTAAATTTAACAAAATGCTAAGATGAATACTTTAATTTATGCTTTAGAAGAAACATTTTTTTAAACTTTTGATAATAAGGATATTTCAAAACACCATTTGCCAAGAAAGTTGACGCCCGTAAGGATGTGGCTATAGTAGTTTTACCTAAGACAATGATTTAATTTACCTCCTCTCCAAAATCTAAAGCAGAATGTCTGACTCCTTCTCTTTCGAGAGATTTTTATTAGTGCTGAACAGATCGACGAATTCCCAGTGTTAGTTTATCTTGTTGGGTATTGAGTATAGTTAAGTGCGGCGAGCTCTCTGCTTATCGCTTATAGCTCTGCGTTTCAATAAATAAGGCTTATTTCAGGTTGGGGGCTGGGTAGATAGCACAAGGTTGGAGCGAACTGCTAGAATCTGTTAGTTGCTTGGAAGAATTTTAAGAGGGATTGGATTTTGGTCCGGGAGTTGAGAGACAAGTTAACCAGATCAGTGAAAGCTGGGCTCTGCAGGGATAAGGATTGATAGATGTCTTTACGAGCATTTTGATAAAAGGAGCAGTCCAGGAGGTAGTGTTCGTTCGTGTCTATATATCCGCAGTTGGGGCACTTAGGACTTTCTACTAACTTGCACTTATGAAGAATCGCGTTAGTTGGAAGCGTTTTCGTCCGGAGTCTGGCTATTAACACATCTAGACAAAAACAGACATAGAGAGGAAGAATAATTAGTCAATATTCTCCCAGAGATATAACAGGAGAACAAAAAATGTAAAAAGTGTTAGAAACTCAATTCATTACTATTTATTTTTCTAACCGTCGTTGAACAGCCGACCCAATTTGTTAAGTTTATAACTGTTAATATTCAACTCTGTAGCTTTGTAATTTTGAACTCAATCTTGAAGACAATTGAACTCCTGTATCAAGTATTGGGAAAAATTCGCCTTCGTAGAGGACTTGGTGATATAATTTCCCCGCATTTGCGTTACGTAGGGAAGAAAACATGCGACGGTTAACCCGATGGCAAGGAGTTTCAAACCCATGATCCGACTAGCACTGAGGATTTTTTACGTCAGCACTGTAGTCGGAGAAATTCGGGTACGGATTTCGAATGGATCAGACATCCCTGTGATTTAAACCCGGTTCACCTTTTTGGAAGACAAACGTCATCATGGCTCATTTTTTTTTATTTTATTTTATACCTTCCGTTGAACAGTCCACCCGATTTTTAGGGTTTACGGCTACCAATGTTCAAATACGTATCATTGTAATTTTGAACGGAATATAGTGATTTTGTTTCTCAATAATTTAATTGTAGATTTTAGGAGTGGCAACAACTGGTGATAAAGTAACGCCTACTTTCTAATTTAAGTGCGAACATTTTAACTGTATTAATATGACAATATAACGCTGCAAAGGAAAATATACAGTTTCCTCTTCTTAAAATGCAACAAAATTCCAAGAGATTTGCTTCTTCTTAATACTTTAATTTATGCTTTAGAAGAATTGTTTTTAAACTTTCGATTAAAAGGATATCTCCAAACCCCATTTGCTGAGAAAGTTATTACGCCCGTAAGAAAATTGATACGGCAATAGCCGTTTTCGTTAAAACAGCTGTCCCCGGCAAGACAATGATTTGATTTACCTCTTCTCCAAAATCTAAAGCATAACGTCTGGACTACTTCTCTTCCGAGCGATTCCCAGGTTTATCGCGCTGTTCGCTAATGTACATTGCGGAGAACGCTTCTCTAATTTTAATCTACTCGTCTTTTTCTCAGAATAAATCGAAAAAAAGACTTCAATTATATATTGAGTGATTTCAGAGTTGTAAGACGCGTAACGGACGCGTTGCTAAGAATACTTGAGGATAACTTTCGCAGTTTATGAAATATAATAAAAACAAAATTATTAGAATATTAGTGGTAGATTAAGAATGGCTTTTTTTTAAAAATATTATGATTTGTAACGCTTTATAAATGAATATTTTTTAGCGGAAAATATATCAGATTCAACTTTATTTCAGCTATCTCATTGCGTCACTTTAAAAAAGTACGCTTATTTATCCTTATTCTCCAAGTTTAACTATGTATAATTCATTATTAGCAATTTATTAAAAATAATGCAGAAAGTGGAGCATGTGGCATCTCTGAGATTGCAACAGGAACGAGACTTTAAATGAATGTAAACTCATAGAGCTTATAGCAATCTATGTTTCAGTGGTAATGGTGAATCGTTTAATTCGCCTAAAAGAAAATGAGTCTTAGAGAGGAAGAATAATTATTTTATATTCTCTCAAATATGCAACAGAGGACAAAAAATTTAAAAAGCGATAGAAACTCAATTCATTTCTATTTATTTGAATGACTGTTGCTGAACAGTTGACGCAATTTGTTAAGCTTATAACTGCTGATATTCAACTATGTAGCCTTATAGTTTTGAACTCAATCTTGAAGACAATTGAACTTCTGGATCAAGTATTGGGAGAAATTTGCCTTCGTAGAGGACTTGCTGATATAACTTCCCCGCACTTGCGTTACACAGGGAGAAAAGCGACGAAAACCTGCTACGATTACCCCGATGGCACAGAGTTTCTAACCCATGATCCGACTATCACTGAGGATTTATTACGTCAGCACTGTAGTCGGAGAAATTCGGGTACGGATTTCGAATGGATCAGACATCCCTGCGATTTGAAAGCGGTTCACCTTTTTGGAAGGCGAACGCTCTATTCCCTGAGTCACCATGGCTCATTTTTCTTTATTATATTTTATAACTTCCGTTTAACAGTCCACCCGACTTTTAGGGCCTGCGGCTACTAATATTCAACTACGTGGCATTGAAATTTTGAACGGAATATAGTGATTTTGTTTTTCAATAATTTAATTGTAGATTTTAGGAGTGGCAGCAACTGGTAATAAAGTAACGCTTACTTTCTAATTAAGTGCGAACATTTTAACAGTATTAACACGACGATGTAAGGAAAATATACAG
Organism: Parasteatoda tepidariorum; assembly: GCF_043381705.1. Classification (NCBI taxonomy): domain Eukaryota; kingdom Metazoa; phylum Arthropoda; class Arachnida; order Araneae; family Theridiidae; genus Parasteatoda; species Parasteatoda tepidariorum. The sequence goes on from NC_092212.1 coordinate 11,085,193, forward strand.
TTTCCTCTTAAAATGCAGCAAAATTCAAAGAGATTTGCTTCTTCTTAATACTTTAATTTATGCTTTAGAAGAAACATTTTTTTAAACTTTCGATAAAAAGGATATCTCCAAACCCCATTTGCTAAGAAAGTTATTACGCCCGTAAGAAAATTGATATGGCAATAGCAGTTTTTCGGTGAAACGGCTGTATTAGGCAAGAAATTATTTGATTTAAATATCAGTAGCTGTTGGTCACTAATTTTATTCTACTCGTCTTTTTCTCAGAATAAATCGAAAAAAAGACTTGAAATATATATTGAGTGATTTCAGAGTTGTAAGACGCGTAACGGACGCGTTGCTAAGAATACATGAGGATACCTAACGCAATTTATTAAATATCATAAAAACAGTAGTATTAGAATATTAGTGGTAGATTATGAATGGCTTTTTTTAAAAAATATTTTTCGTCTCGTCTCATTATAATATGACTAGGACTGGGCGATATTAGAAATTATGTATCGTGATATATCGTCAGTTTTGCATCGCGATATAGTATTATTTAATTTCATTTGCACAGAAGGCACAGAAAGTCAGATTTCTATCAATTTAGTGGTAGATTATGAATGGCTTTTTTTTAAAAAATATTTTTCGTCTCGTCTCATTATAATATGACAGAATAGCTAGTAATTTGTTACGCTTTATAAATAAGTATTTTTTAGCGGAAAATATATCAGATTCAACTTTATTTCAGCTATCTCATTGTGTCCCTTTAAAAAAAGTACGCTTATTTATCCTTATTCTCCAAGTTTAACTATGGAGTTATTCTTTACTAGTAATTTATTAAAAATAATGAAATCCGAGATAGCAACACAAATGAGACTTTAAATGAATGTAAAGTCATAGAGCGTATAGCAATCTATGCTTCAGAGGTAATGGTAGATCGCTTAATTCGTCTAAAAGAAAATGAGCCATAGAGGGGAAGAATAATTATTTTATATTCTCTCAGAGATGGTGCACCCAGTTTTCAGTACGAATGGTACAGAAAAATTATCGATTTTAGTTATTGGTAAATCAAAAAGAAAAAAACTCGATTCTTTTGAAATGCTTTGTGATTATGACAGTAATCAAAAATCCTGGATGACAATTGCAATTTTTGAAGCCTATTTAAAAAAGAAAAGAAAAGTAAGATGCGGAAACGAGGGATGGGAAACGGAAAAACGATGCGGAAAAACGAAACATCATAATTTTCGTAGACAACTGTGCTGCTCATTCCAAAGATAATAATTGCGCTAAAATCGGGATGTAGTTTTTACCACTTAATTCTACTTCTGTTCTTTAACCGACTGATCAAACACTAATCAAGGTGTTTAAACAGTATTAGAAAGTGCGACTTGCGAATCGGATGCTGCAAGGACTTGAAAATGCTGAAAAGTCAAAAAAAAGTCCACGTTTTAGAAGCGATTGAGTTTATTTTATCGGCTTGGGAATCAATGACACAATCTGTAATTGTTAATTGTTTTTGTAGTGATTCATCCCAGTACATGTAATGAGGTGGCGCTGCGAGCGCATGCACCTTGTAAGTAAGCCCAACTATAACTTCCACTCTCAACAGCTGTTGTTCTGACAGTTCCGATGGAGATGGTAGTACATCTACTTTAACGGTCCTTTTCGTTCTGGACTCCCAGCAGTTGTTTCTCGTTGTGTTGTTGTGAATCATCAATAAATGTTGTTTTGTTAAACGTTTTTATCATGTCATGTATTACCGATATATGTAACAAAGAACACGCATTATTTACCTTCACCTTACTTTCACAAAGCTGGATTCTCTGACGGAGATAGAACTGAAGAGTATGACTCTGAAAGTGAATGTGAAATGTCATATGTAGATTAAAAAACAAATGAAAATTTTGATAATGATTGGAAGTCGTTCCAATATAAACTTAGTTTCAATGCATCGGTTAAAGAATATGTATCGCTCGACGACGAAATTTTACCTTGTGATGTGCTTACATTAAAGGATATTTTTGATGCTGTAAATGACACAGAAGAATTGAGTGAAACTGAAGAAGATATTGCTAAACCTCCCAGTTTTTTTTGATGCCAGAAAAGGGTTGAATACTTTTCGAAAATTCATTTACAGTGCTGAAAATGTACCCCCCCCCCCGAAATGTTCAAGTACTTACAAGCAGAAAAAAAACAAAAACAAACTACTTTTATTTTTATTTGAAAGCGATTACGTAACTTAGTTTTTTCTCCTAGTTTTTATTTTCGTGAAGGGCTAAAAACCATTTTTGTTTTTTAAATGACGAGTAAAAAATACTTTTTAGAGTACTTTTATGATGAACAGTATAACCTTAAGCATTGTGTGAAAAATAATTAGGGTGCAACTGCCAAATAAATTCCTCCTGAAAATTTGATGGAGCTTTTTATAAACGTATACATCTTTAGCATTTTTAATTTAGTAACATTAGTCTTCACTTTTTTTTATTTTTTATAATCACACCAAAATTAGGAATATTAGATCATACGATAAAGATATAGACATTTTTAATATTCACACCACCATATCTAGTTCAGCAATTTTCACAATTCGAGCCAAATTTCAAAATTGCCCCCAAATTGTAATCTAAAAATTTTAATATAATAATTTAGCAACTATTCATCTAGAACTTATGTAAAAAAAATTTCTTGAAAAATCTGTCACATGATCACAACGAGTTTTTATTTATTTCGGTCCATTTCACCTAGATCAGGGGTAGCGAACCTTTATACACCAACGTGCCATTTTTTCTAGAAAATTGTTTAATGAGGTCATAAACGTGCCGTCAAATAATTTTGACTTCATGATTATTGGGAAAATAATAATACTAAATACTATGAACTCAAATATTTTTTAAATTTACATTGAAAAAAAATTTTTTTTTTGCAATGTCTCAGTTATAAGCATAATTCAACTTAAAGTAACATCAGTGTGACTTCTGTTGTTGTGGATTAGATGACAAATAACTTATATTAGGTATTAAGATGTTAGTTTAAGCAGGACTGTTAAATTTTTTTTGCTAGTTATTTATTGTTAGCTTGTTTATCATGGTTATTAATTGTTTTTTTAGCATTAATTGTTTATTTCTTTATTAATAATTGTTTATTATTTTGTTTACTTTTTGTGAATTTCAATTTAATTTATCGGTGGCGTGCCCAAAATATTGTATCACGTGCATAAATGGCACGCGTGCCATTGGTTCGCCATCCCTGACCTAGATTGTGAACATACAAAGAAAAGTAGCTCTGACTCTTTTAGAATACTCAATAATTATACTATGAAACATAACGCCTACTAATATTTACTAAATTTCAAAGAGTGTCAGTAAATAATTTGCGGTGGAACTATTTTCTCTTGTTTCATTTATTTAAATATTTCGAAAGTTTTTTTAATTTATTTTTTAACCTAAAACCTTAACTTGCGATTCCAGATTGTTTAGACCTTTATGCGATCTAGCAGAGATCAATGATGGCCGCCTACCTAAAAAAATTGAAGATACAGACAGATCTCTACCGTCTTTCTTACAATTTCTACTCAGTCATCGGAACTACAGAGTAGAATGCCTGAGCGCTAAGTTACGGCTCGAACAAATTACATAATTAATCATAAGAAATAGAAAACTCAAAAAATATATTTTGTTTTAATTACTGGTACAATTGTTTTCTCATACTTTTAATGTTTATAAATATAATTACACTCGAGAACAAATTTATTGCATATATGCAAATATTTGATCTTGCCTATTTCGTGTGAGAGGATTTTGTCCTCCAGTGTTATTTTACATCAAATGGTGTGTTAACTAAATTCCCCCCCACCCCCTAATTTTAACGAAATATAAAGGCGTAAATTTCTAAACATTTTTCAAACAGATACAATTAAAGCACTTGACCAGAGCCTGACTAAAGCAGTGGCAAACAGGCGATTGCCCCTGGCCCCCACATCAGAGGGGAGGGGGCAAATCAAATAGAAAGTTAATTTTACGTTTCCTTCCTTAATAAACATTTTTTAAAACTAAATATCACTACAGTGAAAAATATGTCTGTTTTATGTTTGTTTTTTCATTAATCTATATTTCGAAAATCCATGGCTCTCTAGAGGGGGAATTCGACTGAATTTTTGTAATTAAGGTGGACAAATTTGGTCAATCAAAATCCTGTATTTTTACATATCGCAAATGCTTTCAAAAATACCGGCTTCTGACTGGCTTAAGTGAGCCATCGTAAATGCAAAATTTTTTCTGAATTCCTCCCTAATGTCAGCAAGGACATGAATATTTCGCAGCTAGATGACAAAGTTTACAGTCAGAAAACTGCATTCGGCATAATGGACATAGAATTGTGAAAAAATCAATTAAATGGACAGAACGATATTGCGTCTGACCATTAGGGGAAAAGAACACTTTATAGTTATTTTAGGTATTAGTTAATTTTCTTGTTATCTATGTATTATGAGGTGAAAATTTTAAATACCTCCATGAAGTCCGGTCTTTCATTACTGAAGTAGTAAAGCAGGAAGGGGGCCCTAAAGAAGTGTTTGCCCCGGCCCCAATTAGGCTAAGTAGGGCTCTGAACTAGACCCAAGCAAAAGCAAGTGTTACAGATAAAAAGACAGTGGGACTGTGTAATTTTCGTGCATACTGTTCACGTCATAAAAGAATGTTTAGAGGGATTAATTTTCAGAATAAAATATATTTGAAAATAATATAAAATAAATTCTTCTTCTATTGAGATTACTTAAATATCTTTACAAATATTGCCTTTTGATGAAACTAATTCCTTTTAATTACATCAACAAAGGATTTGTGTTTGAAATTTAAATAAATATGGAAAATTATCAGAATATGTTTTTTTCTTCTTTTTCATTTACTGACACAAATGATTTTTTCTAGTCACTCATGATTCTTTCTACATATTTAAAATCGGGAACTTGAACTCGTAAGTATTTGACCTTGCATATTTCGTTTGTGAGGTCTGTATATTTGTATAAATACAAATGTATATCGAAATTATTTTTTGTTCAGTTTTTTGGCTAAATATTTAAAAACATATGACGTTAAAATATCGTGTCTTAAACTGAAATATATTATCACCTTCTTTTTTACCCACCCTACGTACTACAAAAAATGGTAATACTTAGCATTCGCTCGAATGAACTTTGAAAAAAAAGTTCTGGTTTGGAATTGAATGTGACATAGGGCTGCATTCAACAAGTGGTTCATAATTGAAAAAAATGTGCATTTTTTTGTTCTTAAATGGTTTAAAAATATTAGATATCGCATAAGAAACTCTCTATTCATTTCTCCATTAAGGAAAATATTGTGAACAATGAAAAGATAATTGGGATTGTATAAATATATTTATCAAGCAGTGGATGCTATGTTCGGATCATGCTTAAAGTAAAATATTAAAATTGTTTATAATGAACTCTGTTGAATGATTTAAATTGACAACATTTTGATTACTTACAGTTAATACATTTACAGTGATATTTACAGTGACCCAAAGATATCAACTTGCTCCCGATTGTAAAAATGTATTTTCTTTTAGTAACGAAAATAATGTTATATTCTTAGTTTAGTATTTTTACTTTTAAGTATTTTTTTCCACAAAAATCATATTGACAATGCAAAGCATCATATAAAATGTAACTTTGCCCTTTTAAAGGGTGGGCGTTATGATTCCTAAATTATTTTTATTTAATGTGCTATCAATTTCGTAAAACATTCGCAAAAAGAGAAGCAGTTTGCGTCCCTGGTTTGTTTATTAATAAAATATTGGGTGACTATATAACATATTCAAATACAAGAATTAGAATAAAAAACATTTGACCATTACATTGTATTACCGTTATTAACGTAGAGTGACGAGAGTACTTTATATTAATATATATGCTTAAGTTTTTTAAAAATAGTGGTGGTCAAAAAAGATTTTAAATTAAGTTTATAAATGGAAGGAATTTATAGAAAGCATACATTTTACTACCACTTTAAAGATAGGAATAAAATTTTACGCCAAATGCGTAAAATTGGCAGGTATGCATATAGCATCAACAGGTTACAACGCGCGCGATTCTCTAATTTATTGCTACATATGCTTTGCGTTAGCCCAGCACACGTAGCGTAGTGTTTTTATTGTGGTGTCGTATAGACAGAAGTCAAGTGCAGTTGAAAATAATTTTTTCATATATATGAATGTTTATTTATTTTACTGGTAGAATTAAGTTAAGAAATTTCAAATTTTTAATAGTTAAGTTTTCTTAATGGTTAATTCATAAATACACCTGTTCATGCTCTATTTCACTGATTTAACAATGAATTATCAATAAAAGAATTAAGCGAGCATCAGGGTGCATGTTTTACAAAATGGTTATCTGTTAAAATTTTATTATATCTTATACTTGTATATACTATCAGAAGTAACGCCTACTTTCTTCTCGAAATCAGCTCTCATCAATTTGAAAAGAATATCAATAATGATAACTCAGCAGAGGAACAAATTTTTGATGCAGTTTACCTTGGTCTTGCAGTTAAGCTTACTTAATGCTGCTACTGGTGCAGAGATTTCACATCTGAAATGGATTGAAAAGCTACACATTCTTTTCAAAGTGGTATTTTTAGGTCATTACTTTATTCATTTATTTATCAATTTATTTATTTACTTATTTTTTTGTCTGAATGTGTTCAATGCATCTAAAAAAAAAAAAAAAAAAATAAGGAAAGAAAGAAGACTATTCTGGAAAATCGTATTTTCACGTTCTAGGATAGCTTGAGGTTGTGATCTCAAATATGCCAATTAATAAGTGCAGACGATATTTCATGTTACGAAATCAGACATAGAAATATACTTTTTCTGCTTTCACACACCTTTTTCCGCGGATTCAAATTTCTGACTCACATAATTCAGGGGGTTACCGCAACATGGGAAATAAGGTCCCAATAATTTGGTCAGGAGATCTCTCCAAAATTTGAACCCGCTAATGTTAACACTTTAACAGGCCGTTTATTTCTAGTAAAGGTAAATTAAAGTATTTTTGGAATTGAAATTGTTTTAAGAACAGTAATTGATATAAAAAAAACTCATTTAGTTTATAAAAATGCCATTTTTTTGGTGGTAAATATATTTAACATGATCTATTAGGAACTTACTGACTTTTATTTTTCTTTATTTATAAAATAAATTCCTTAAATGGTGCAAACTTCAAAAGGAATTATGTATTTTATAACTTTTATACGTTTTTTTAAAAGTGACAAATGGTTTCCAATTTTATTCAAACTCACTTCAAGAAAGCTGAAGTTATTGAAAAATGGAAACCTAAATTAAAAGTGGTAAAACGTGGTGGTAAGTATACTGAACACGGCCTTCAAAAGGGATAATTTCACATTTTGCATATAAATTTTTGCATTGTTATTGTAAAATTCGTTTGTTCAAAGATATTGATATATTTAAAGTTAAATATTTATTATTTTTTATTATTATATTCAATAATAGTCGAATAAGTTTTGATTTGTAAGGTAAAAAAATTTTTGCAACAATTTAAAGAATATAATTTTACATCACAGAATACAAACTTTGAGAAAAAGAGTTCCTGAGATATTAAATTTTAAATCATTCATATATTTTCATTCCATATCAAAAGACACTAAGCCTTTATACGAGTAAATTTTGAAAAATTCTGATTTAGATAATATTGTTATATGGTATAAAATTTATTATTATTTCAGCTATCTCATTGTGACACTTTAACCCTTTCAATACGGCGAAAAATCAGCAGGGGTGAAAGCGAGACGGAAAAGATGAAAGGCTGGTAGTAAAACCATTTCAGTTATAGCTAGTTTTGGGGAGGAGTTTACTTATTCTTTTTTTAAATTTTTCAACAATATCTACTTTATCTTGTTCGTTCGTTCGTTCGTTGTAGTGGAACTGGGCGTCTGAGGCCTTACGGCCCTTTTCCCATTCATCTTGAAGTTAAACTTAGAGACATACATGACAAAATTAAATACTTTATCTTGGAAAAGAAGCAGTTTTATATATATGCCAGAATTATAAAAGAAATCTTGATAGTTACAGATATTTCATTTTTTTCGAAAAAAAATGCTGGAATGAAATGTTTTACGTACCAGGTTTTTCTCTTTTCCGTCTTGCTATATAAGGGCTTTCACCCATGGACTGGGACAGCACATGTCCCGTCCGGTGCGAAAGAGTTAAAAAAGTACGTGAATTTATCCTTATTCTTCAAGTTTAACTATGTATAATTCGTTACTTAATGTATTAAAAGTAATGCAGAAAGTGGAGTTTTGTGGCATCCCTGAGATTGGTACTCAAACGAGACTCTTTAAATGAATGTTAACTCATGGAGCTTAGCTTATAGCAATCTATGCTTCTGAGGTAATGGTGAAACGCTTAATTCGTCTAGAAGAAAATTAGGAAGAATAATTATTTTATTTTCTCTCAGAGATGTGACAGAGAACAAAAAATGTAAAAAGTGGTAGAAACTCAATTAATTTTTATTTATTTTCATAACCGTCTGTGAACAGTAGACCCAATTTATTAAGTTTATAACTGTTAATGTTCAATCCCGTAGCCTTATAATTTTGAACTCAATCTTGAAGACAATTGAACTCTTGTATCAAGTATTGGGAGAAATTCGCCTTCGTAGAGGACATGTTGATATAACTTCCCCGCATTTGTGTTACATAGGGAGGAAAACCACGAAAGCCTGCCACGGTTAACCCGATGGCAAGGAGTTAAACCCATGATCCGACTAACACTGAGGATTTTTTACATCAGCACTTTGGACATGGAAAATGGGGTACGGATTTCGGATGGATCAGGCAACACTGGGATTTGAGCCACTTCACCTCTTTGGAATGCAACCACTCTATTTCTGGAGTCATCACCTCTCATTTTTATTTATAACTTTCGATGAACAGTTGACCCGACTTTTAGGGTTTACGGATACTAATGTTCAACCACGTAGCATTGTAATTTTGAACCTAATCCAGAAGACAAGGGAACTCCTGGATCAAGTATAGAGAGATATTTGCCGTTGCGGATTTCCTTTTGATGGAACTAACCCAAATTTGTGTTACATGGAGGGGAAATCCACAAAAACTCCATGGTTAGCCTGGCGTCAATGGGTCTCTCTAACCTATGATCGGTCTACCACAGAGGAAATTTTACGTTAGAACTGTGATCAGGACAAGCCAGATGAGGAATTTATATCGACCTGCAATTAATGGGATTTCCACCTGGTTCACCTCATTGGATTGCGAGCACTCTATCCGCTGATCCATCACGGCTTTTTATTTATTTATCATTTCCTATCTAATCAACCGTTATTTCCAACATTATTTCTCATTTTTAATAGCCTGAGGCAATCCTTCACTCTGCCCACTAGAGTTCATATCCTGTAACAATACGGCTTGAATTTACAGTGTAGTCCTTTTCTTATTCATTCATCATTTTGTTCTGTAAACAAATTTGTCAAGTAATTCACAGTACAAAGCATCCCTGAAAAAATCAATCAGGCAGACACATATTAGCAGTATTGTTACCAATATAGTTGCATGTGCCTCTATCAAGTAAAAATTATAGTAATGTATTGCTGTAACAGCGTATTGTGGGCCAGGGTGTTATGGAGTTAAAACTCCGCTATGATGTCTATATCGTCAGCATAGCGCACCAGGTTACTCACAGTTCAGAAATATTTACAAAATGGTAACAAATATTTTATAATTTAATCGCAAATTTTATAGGCTGAAATTTCACGTAATTTTAGAAAATCTTTTATTTCGCAGTTATTACTCATATATTTGATTTACAAATATTTTTGATTGCTAGTAATAAGTTGAAACGTTTTATTTCCCTGATCTTTTCTACCTGATTTTGATTTTTTCTGGAATGCGGAGAGCTAGCACGCTGACCATTTTTACATCCCCGACAAGCTTGTGCCCATCCATCTGAAGCGGGTAGGTCTATAAATCACCACACTATCAAGAAGAATTATGTTCCTTCCCAGTAAAAACAAGCTGTTTGCCCATCATCGATATGAAGCTGGGTCAGCATCAAATCGCAACGATTACCATAGGAACTTGATTATGCGAAGTAATTAAGAGATCAAACCTACTTAGGACAACCAACATATATTGGGGCTAGAGATAACGATGTTTTAAGACAGGGCTGTCCAACTGCAAAGAGCTCACGGGCCAGAATTCCGGTCACTGATCACCTGGCGGGCCGCAGTTTGAAAAAGTTGAACAATACCCTCTTACACAATAACAGAGGCATCAACTGGGAATTAAGTAACGCCTACTTTCTATGTATATAGAGTGCTAACATTTTAGCAGTATTGTTACGTCGATGTAACGCTGCAAACGAAAAATATAAAATTTCATTTTCTTACAATTTAACAAAATCCAAAAAGATTTGCTTCTTTAAAATACTTCAGATGAAACTATTTTTTAAAAAACTTATGATAAAAAGGATATTTCAAAACCCCATTTGTCATTACACCCGTATGGAACTTGATATAAGAATAGTCGTTTTTACCTAAGACAATGATTTAATTTACCTCTTCTCCAAAATCTGAAGCAAAATGTCTGACTCCTTCTCTTTCGGGAGATTTTTATCAGTGTTGAACCGATCGACAAATTCTCAGTTTTAGTTTATCCTGTATCACCATAAAAGGAAAAAAAATGAGGGAAGCGAATGCTAGATACTGAAACTGAGTAACAAGAAGAATTATTTCAATGCAATCTAATTACCCAAATTTCAGTCGGTCACGCTGTTCGCTAATGGATTCGAGGGTAGGGAGAATTATTCTCTAACTTTTTTCCACTACATACACTTTTAGGCTTTACATAAAAGCCCAGCGCACGTAGTGTTGAGTTTGGCAGAATGAAATTACAAAATGCTTATTCAAAATAAATTAAATTTTCCGATTAAAAGATGTTTTTTTATTTGACTGGTACATTTAAGTTAAGAAATTTTAATTTTCTAATAAATATTTTTTTGCAAAATTTAATTCTGCAATACATCTATTTATGCCCCATTTAAATAATTTAAAGATGAATTATCAATAAAAGAAACAAATATGCTCAAGGTTCGTGTTCTGCAAAATTGTTAAAACATCATATCTGTTGAAATTTTATTTAAGCTTATACTTGTGCATACTATCAGAAGTAACGCCTACTTTCTTCTCCGTATCAGCCCTAATTTATCTTAAAAGTAAGTAATGATGGCTCAGCAGAGGAACAAATTTTTGATGCATTTAACAAGTAGTTTACTTTGGTCTTGCAGTTAAGCTTAATTAATACTGGTACAGAGTTTACCTATGTCTATATGAGGTAAACTCACGACTTTCCTGTCGACAAACAAGACTTTAACAGCATCACAGCACTTTTCGCAGATGACACTGGAATCGTAGTGAAGTCAAAAAACCCCAACATTGCCCTACAAAAACTCCAAGGAAAACTGAAAGAAATCGAAACATGGTTTCTAGACTGGAAATTCAAAGTAAACGGACAAAAATCAAAACTACTACTCATTCAGCATAAAAGAAAAACCATCCTTCCCAAAAATCAAATTGTTCTCTTTAATGAAATTATTCCCATAGTCAAAAGCGCAAAATACCTTGGTCTGGTCATTAACAGTAAATTTAATTGGAAAGATCACATCAAAACAGTTATCAACAAAGCTCAAGCAGTCTGCCACAGATTCAACAAAGCACAAGCAGCCTGCCACAGATTACAAATCCTTCTTCAGAACCCCAAAATGAAACTTAGACTTAAACGAATACTCTACATCTCAATGATCCGTCCCATCCTGACTTATGCATCTCCAGCTTGGTGCAACATCTCCACATCACTCCTTAAAAAACTCAAAACATGCCAGAACAAAATCCTCAGGAAAATAACAAAAGCAAGATGGTTTATCAGAAATAAAAACATACATCGCGACCTCAACATCGATTTTTTGAGATCATCATATTGCAAAGCTAAATATCAGATTTTTTGAAAAAACCATTAATTGTGACACCGCCGGATTCAAGGAAATTATTACTTTTGAAAACTTAAGAAAAGACATAAACCTCAGAGCGATTGCAGCTCATTTTTGTAGTGACGTAATTTTATCTAAAATTCAAAATATTTGAATTCCTTTTACTTCAATTGCATTCCAATTACCAGAAAGAACCACCCTAAAGATCAAAATTCAAGACGAATGGGAAAAAGGCGGCTAACGGCCCCAGATAAATGTTGATGATGTTCATCGCTAACCTTGTTACGTGCTGCAAGCATGTTATTGTTATGTTATATTTGTTGTTTTATTAAACTTATACCTTAGTTATTATGTGTCTTACTTGGAGACCACCAAGGATACTTCACAATACAATAACAATAGTTGTTTTTACCTAAGACAATGATTTAATTTACCTCTTCTCCAAAATCTGAAGCAGAATGTCTGAATCCTTCTCTTCCGAGAGATTTTTATCAGTTTTGAACCGATCGACAAATTCTCAGTTTCAGTTTATCTTGTATCACCATAAAAGGAAGGCAAATGCTAGACTGAAACTGAGTAAGCTGAAGAATTATTTCAATGCAATCTAAAGTATCCAAATTTCAGCAGGTCACGTGGTGTGGGGAGAATGATACTCTAACTTTGATCCACTACGACTACATACGCTGTTAGGCTTTACACAAAAGCCTAGCGCACGTAGTGTTGAGATTGCTTGCATGAAATGAAAGAAGTAAATTACACAGAAAATTAAAATTTTTGACATTAAAAGATGTTTTTTTATTTTACTGGTAGTTTTAAGTTAAGAAATTTTAATTTTCTAATAAATATTTTTTTGTAACAGTTAATTCTGCAATACATCTATTTATGCCCTATTTAAATAATTTAAAGATGAATTATCAATAAAAGAAACAAATATGCTCCAGGTGCATGTTCTGCAAAATTGTTAAAACGTCATATCTGTTGAAATTTTATTTAAGCTTATACTTATGTATACTATCAAAAGTAACGCCTACTTTCATCTCCGAACCAGCCCTAATTTATTTTAAGAGTAAGTAATGATGCTGGGATGCCACAGGCGACTATTTTTGTAAAAAGTGCTGACTGATAAATTTCAAAATTTTATTAAAAGAAATTAAAATTAGCAACTTTTTCCAGCTAATCCTTTCAGTTTATTATTGAAAGTAAATACAAAAATGTGTGTATATGAATAATAGGAAATGTAAATCATAGTGGTTGATACGATTGAATGATTAAATAGATAATAAATGAATAAAAGAAAATTGAGTTTCTACCACTTTTTTCAAAAATAGTCGCCTGTGGCATCCCAGTGATGGCTCAGCAGAGAAATAAATGTTTGATGCATTTAACAAGTATAGTTTACTTTTGTCTTGCAGTTAAGCTTACTTAATACTGGTACAGAGTTTACCTATATCTATATGAGTTCGTGATCTGAGCATCAGTCAAGTTAATGGCAATAGCTCATTCGTCTCTATGGGTTGTATGTAGATTTCAGAGGGGAGCTCCGAGAGATGAGAGGAGTAGAATTTGTTGGTCTGAAATGGTAGTAAACAGTCGCTTTAAGATGATAATTAGAAGTGAGATGACTTCTTCGTTCCTTAAGAGTTCCTGAAGCTCTTTGATGATGGTAACAAGTCTGAGTGAAGATGACACAGAAGAAGAATTTTTCCTATGTTAATGGCATTTTCTTCTGGGGTGGCACCCAGAAAAATCGGCTGTGTGTTCTTTGTTGCAGTTGCAACAGTTTGGAGGTGAATTCTTGTCCTTTTTACACTCGAAGGAGAAATGTCCTTCGCATGCTTCGGGAATCCCGGCGGCGCCGAGCATAATCTCTGAGCGTGGTCGTGGAATCTAAAGCACTGAAGCGATCCCCGGCCGTCGCGGAAATGTTCCACTTTGACCGGGAATCGCTCGATGTGTGAGATGGTGAATACTAGCTGGTGATTCGTTGTCTTTGTAACAACTAGAAAAAATGGGAGGAGCTTATAGGCTCCTCCCCTTTTTTCTTGAACCGAATGATTTTTACGGTCTCAATGTTCAATTTCTCTGTTTCTAGAGCGATTTCCTTGGAATCAAAGTCATTTGGTAGTCCACGAATGAGAAACTTTCTGTTTCTGGTGATTGTATCAGTTTTAGCAGCAGTGGAATTCTCTTTCATGGTTGCTTTTTGGTCAAGTATCGGTGTTGCAAGTACCGGGCGGGCTTCAGAAGCTGAGGTAGAGAGCTTTCTCTTCTTTTTAGTTTTACTCTCGGTGCTTTTTTGTTTTGTTAGGGTGTGATTTCAAGGGCTGGAGCCTCTTCTATCTGGAGTTCCAGCTTCTCAGGAGCAGTTATTTCAGTGGGCTTGGGAGATGATTCAAGATCAACTTCAGTGGTTTCAGCAGTCCTTTTATCTTTCATTTCTTGAAAAGCCTCAGCAAAAAAGGTTGCCTTCCAATGTACTTTACTGCAATTAGTATTATTTGGAACGTGTACAATAATCGAAGTCTGCTTACTCAATTCGGCACTGTCTCTGAAATTTTTGATATAACAGTCAAAATAAAAGTCTGGAGTTGAATCGACTTCTTTTTGGAGAATCATTTCAAACTCTTGTCTTTAGAGTTTGCAGATCAATGGGGGGCTCACGGCAGGATTGATAAACCATCCTTTCGCTGCGGCATCTCTGAGTAGACATTGTAGATAGAGTTTGGTTATAAAGAACCTTACTCCACGGAGTCTCGAATGAATGAGGTACAGAGTTTTTCAGATCTGAAATTGATTGAAAAGCTACACACAGTTTTCAAAGGGGTATTTTTAGATTAGTCTTTGTTCATTTATTTATCGATTTATTTACTTAATTTTTCTTTGTCAAAGTGTTCAGTGCATCAAATAAAAAAAAATTTAAAAAAAAAAGAACTACCCCGTACCTTTACGTTCGAGGATAGCTCGAGTGGGTGATCTCAAATATGCTAATTAATAAGTGCAGACTATATTTCATGTTACGAAATCAAACATAAAAACGTACCTTCTCTGAATAAACATATCCTTTATTCCAGGGATTCGGATTCCTGACCTTTGCAATACAAGGTGCTATCGCAACCTGGGAAATATGGTCCCGATAGTTTGGTCAGGAGAGCGCTAAAAAGTTTGAACCCGTTAATGTTAGTTTTACATTATGCATATTTCCGTACATTCCGAGAACATTTTAAGCGAATTGAAAATTTTTTGAATGCAATTATAAAATTCTTTTGTTCAAGGATATTTATATATTTAAAGTTAAATACCTATTATTTTTTATTATTCCATTCAATAATAGCAGAAAAATGTTTGAATTTTAAGGTACACAATTTTTTGCACCATTTTAAAGAATATAATTTCACATGACAAAATACGAACTTGGAGTAAAATCGGTTGAATAGATCTGGAGAAATTTAATTTTAAATATTTTCTTATCTTTGCCTAAGTTGCTGAATGGCGAAGGTGACACTAAGCCTTCATACGAGTAAATTTAAAAAATTTTTATTTCGGATTATATATGTAAATCGTATAAAGTTTGTAGCTTGTAGTGAGAAACCGATTGCAGATTTTATTAGAAATTTAAATTTGTGGTAATTTTGATCATTTGAAAATCTCATGGGAAACATGTCTTCTTTAAGTCACACTAGTATTTATTGCGACTTGTCTCATTTCCTTCTCACATTTATTTTATACCGAATTCTGTTATATGTATACTTTGATACGACTTATTGGAAGTACAAATTAGTTCAGTACGTTTTCAAAAGGTGGCTCTGGCTGTTATGAATGTTTCATAGTGACATCTGTCAATAATATTCAGCTTATATCGCTTTGAGTTTCATACAAAAACCCTATTTTTTTTATTTTGCTGAATATGTCAAATTTTGTTATAACTAAGCAGCATTTGCGGAAGGTTTTTTATTTTTGCTTTAACCAGTTAACGCCCAGCGTCATATATTTAGGACAGTTCCTTTTTTCATTGTGGTGGGAAACTTTTTTCAGCATTTTCATTTATCTGGGAGAATTAAAAGATTCTCAGATACCACAATGATTTAGTTATTTCTGGTTAGATCTAAGAATTATAAGGAACAAGTACTTTTTGATTTATCAAAGACTTTTTGAATGCCTTAACAGTGGAAAAACCAATTAATTTCGATAATATATTAAACCACTTTTTGTATAATTTCCATATATAAATTCGGGACAGAACAGGTTAATTGTTCAGCTGAAGCGGATCGAATGCTTCTAGAAGTTTATGGTGACAATGCTACAACTGATAAATCATGTAGGAAATGGTTTCGACGTTTGAGTCGTGCATTACGAGAAAAACGGCCGGAATACGAGCAAAAGATGCGACAAAGTTCTTCTTCTGCATCATAACAGTCGGCCTCATGTCACTAAAATTATTTGGAAACGCTCATGTGGAATATTTTACCGCACCTGCTGTATTCGTTCGGTATTGCTCCTTCTGCTTA
Organism: Parasteatoda tepidariorum; assembly: GCF_043381705.1. NCBI lineage: Eukaryota > Metazoa > Arthropoda > Arachnida > Araneae > Theridiidae > Parasteatoda > Parasteatoda tepidariorum. The sequence goes on from NC_092212.1 coordinate 11,101,713, forward strand.
CTGGTTGTTCCGACGGATGCAGCACGATTTGGCAGGTCACCGGTTCACTTCTTTCGCAGAAATCGAAAATTCGCAGAATCATGGTTGTCAACTTAATTTTTTTCAAAAACAACGTATTTGTTTGCTTAAAATTGAAGTTTTAATTCCATTTTAATACCACTGGGAAAAATGATAATGGATGGGATTAAAAGTTGGCATGTCTGAACCTTTGTATTACTGTATCCCAAGGGGTCGTCCCCGAGGAATATATAGTATGATTAAGACTTGTGGTTATTCAACCAGGACGCCTGGGTCACCACTGCAACAGAGCTCACAACATAATTTTCTCTCATTGATTATTTTCCTATTGAATATAACTATTTTAATTTTATTTTATCTTTTATTCAAGTAGGGTTGATTTATCGTGCGTTGTAAATATATATACATATATATTTTATATTTAACCCAGACCTTCCTTAATAATATCGATCATCATAATCTGCATGATTATCTTATTTTATATTGTTTATGATTATATTGTCATTTAATTATACCCCATGCCGCTCAACATTTCTTGATTGTCCATGTCACACGAACCCCCTCTCGATTTTTTGCTGCTGAGCACCCCCTCTTCCTCCCATCTGCATTCCTCCTCATCATCGATTTATTACAACAGATGAATCGGTTAATGCCGCTTCGCGGCAGCGCACCGAGATTAATGTGATTTCGACCATTCTACCATTATATTACTGTCATAAACTTTTTTTTTTTTGGTGTTAATTGTAAGTCAGATATTTTTAGCTGCTAATTTAAGTGCAGAAAAAGTCTCACTCAACATACTCTAACTATAGAATATGTCATAACTTAACATATTCTAAAATCCAGGCTTCACTATGTCAACTTAAATTTTTATGCGTACATCGAAATAAAAAAATTCATTCTAATTTTTTTATTGTTAAAAATTTTGAGTTAAAGTTAAGGTAAACTTGTCTCCCCCCCAAAGAAAAATAAGAGTATACGGGAATTGAGTTAATGCTAAAAAAATATCAAGTGCTTATATTTAGTTACGTTAAATGTTTTACTACCAAAAGAAAAAAAATTACTTTTAGTGTTTGAAATATTCGTCGTAATATTTTAAACTATACGTTGATTATTTCCTCCACCAGAACGACATAACTCTTAAAAAATTGCCCGAAGATTTCATTTTCTTCCCCAAAAGAAAAAAATTCTCTCTTTCTCAGATGAGGGACGTAGAGAAGCCTTTGAAAATCGGCCAAATGAAAGAAAAAAACCTATAAAATACTTCTTAACAAAAAATATAAGTACAACTTATTCTTTAGTTTGTTTCAGACTTTTGTTACCAAAATTTAATCAGTTTTGAGTCATTATATTTAGCCTCCTTTACGTAATAGTAATTAGAAACGGAAGATAAGCTGTTAGAGATTTATCACTTTTTTAAATTAATGCTGTACAAATATTTTATAATTTACTAAAAAACATAAAATTGTTAATTTATATTTCTAATTGGGTTTTATTGATTTGAAATTAATATTATTTACAGCTTTGGTGTTCATAGAAAATAGGTCAAAATTATAGTTTTTTGTAATGGTAAAATTTTAACACTTTTTGTGATGAAATTTTAGAGAACACGTTGCTCGAATACCTGGAGCTAATACCTTACCATCTTCAAAGAAAATTAACTTTACCTTTAATTGTTTTAAAAAGTAATGTTAAAGTAAAATAGAAGAATCATCTGTAGATTTTATTTATATGTCCTGTGGAAGTAACACCACAATAATTTTACTCTTTCAGCTTTAGATAATTAATAAAATTAACAATAAATCGTTTTTATGATTACTACTTTTCAGTAAACCTGCCTAGAAAGAATGAATTGAATAAGTATTATATAATTGATAAGTAACAAAATGTAAAGAGCGTCAGAAAATAATTTATGGAGGAATTTTTTCCTTTCTCTCATTTATATGAATACTTAATAAATTTTTTTTTATTGTAGAAAACAGTTTTCGTAGAGTAATATACAGGGATATTCATAATTCCCTCCGGGTAATATACAGGGATATTCATAATTCCCTCCGGGGTTTCGAAGCGATATAGTAAAAAAAAGAAGACGTATATGAGAAAAAGAAACATATGAAATTATTCCGAAACTATTCAAGTGTTTACTTACAGTTCTATGTGCGAACCCTTGGTCACACGGCATACATCAATGCGATAGTCCAGTTCCTGCCCGGAGGGAATTACGAATAACCCTGTATTGCAATCAAGACCCCTAAGTGGGCGAAACTTATCATACGCTATTCCGAATACATTGGAGTAGTGAGTAAAAATTAATCAAGCAGAGATCGCTAATCCATTTCTACTAATTAACTCAGTCATCGTAACTACAGAGTAGGATGTCCGAGCGCTAAAAAACTGATAACGAGAGAAGTAAACGATCTCTTTAGAATCAGAAAACTCATAAAATATGATTTATTTTAATTACTGGTAGAATTGTGTTCACATACAAATTCTATTTCTTATATCTTTAAAATATAGACAACTTATTACTGTAATACGAAGCAATACAAGACTCGAAAAATATTTTTTGCTTTAATTACTGGTAAAATTGTCTTCTTATACTTGTAATGTTTACACAAATAATTACACTCGGGAACAAATTTATAGCATTTATGCACAATTATTATTTTACCTAATTCAGGGGTGGGGATTGTGTCCCCCAGTGTTATCTTGTATCAAACGGCGTGTAAACTAATTTTTTTCTCCTAATTTTAACGAAATAAAAATTTTTAAGTTTCTGAACCTCTTTCAAACAGGAACAATTAAAGCACTTGACTCAAGCAAAAGTAAGTGTTACAGATTGATGGCAATTCAATTTTTAAAAAGACAGTAGGACTGTGTAATTTTCACCCATGTTGTTAACGTCATAAAAGAATGTTTAGAGGGACAAGTTTTCAGAATAAAATATATTTAAAAAAAATATATAAAATAAATTATTCTTTTTGATTACTGAAATATCTTTCAAAAGGTTGCCTCTTGATGAAACTAAGTCCTTTTAATTAACACAGCAAAGGATTTGTGCTGGGAATTTAAGTATAGAAATCTATCAGAATATGATTATTTTTCTTTTTCATTTACTGGTACAAATGATTTTTTCTGGTTACTCATGTTTCTTTCTACATAATAATGCTCGGAAGTAATTGATCTTGGAATTACTTGGCCTTACATATTTCGTTTGTGAGGTTTGTATATTGAACGCTAATTTCGTTCGAAAAAATAAAGATGTATATCAAAATAATTTTTAGTTTAATTATTTGACTGAATATTTAGAAACATATAACGTTAAAATATCGCTCCTTAAATTAAAATATATTATCACCTTCTTCCTTACATACCCTACGTACTACAAAAATGAAGACACTTAGTATTCACACGAATGAATTTAAAAAAAAGTCCTGGTTTGGAGTTCAATGTGACATAGGACTCCTCTTAACAAGTGGTTCATATTAGCAAGAAAAATAATCGACCTTTTTTGTACTTAAATGGTTTAAAAATATTAGATATTGCATAAGAAACTCTATTCATTTCTCGATTAAGGAAAATACCGTGAACAATGAAAAGATAATTGGGATTGCATAAATATATTCATCAAGCAGCTGATGCTATGTTTGGATCATGATTAAAGTAAAATATTAAAATTGTGTTCACTGAACTCTGTTGAATGATTTAAATTGACAACATTTTGATTCCTTTACAGTTAATACTACATTGAAACACTATCTTTTACACTAATACACTATTCCCAGAGATGTCAACTTGCTCCATTTTGTAAAAATGGATTTTCTTGTAATTACGAAATGTATGTATTTCTTAGTTTAGTATTTTTTATTTTAAGTATTCTTTCTACAAAAAATCAGATCAAAAATGCAACTTTACAGTATTTATTTCGTGGCTACTATTTTCAAGAGTGGGCGTAATTATTCTTAAATTATTTCTATTTAATGTGCTACCAATTTCTTAAAACATTCGCTCAAAGAGAAGCAGTTTGCCTCCCTGGTTTGTTTATTAAGAAAATATTGGATATTTTATGAGTAACAATATAACATATTCAAATACAGGAATTAAAATAAATAAAACATTTGACCTTTACGTATTACATTGTATTATCGTTATAACGTCGAGTACCTCTCCATGCTTGATAAGATTTTTGTAGGAAAACAGCTCTTGTGAAGTAATATCAAGTAAGGCGAATGTTAAAGACTATAGTTAACCCTTTCGCGCCGACTGTCACAAATACGTGCCAGCATAAAACCGTATCAACCAGGGTAAAAAGATAAAACTGGTAATTAAAGTAATTCTTTAGCAGTTTATTTGTGGGCGGAGTTATAATTGTTTGATTTATTTAACTCACCATTACTTTGCTCAAAATAAAACTATTTAGTTATACTTTGAATTAACATTGATTATATATATGACTAAACAAACAATAATTGAAGTAAAAGCAAAGTAAGTCTGTCAAATCAGAAACGACTACATTTAAGTTACCGTCTTTTACTTAATTAGAACTTGATTCTGATTTTGTACGAATGCTTTTCTGAATCACCCGTCCCCAAGAGGTTAATGTTACTCAGTCGCAATTTTACCAATGAATGACTTCGGTAATAATACGTCTAACTCCGCCAGTATATTAACTGGGCGTATCTTTACCTTATGCGGTTAAATCTGATGACACAAATCTCATCATAACTACTGAGTAGGATGCCCGAGCTCTATATATATAAATAATACCGTTTGTAATTGTTTGAATAAGAGCTTCTCAGAATCAGAAAACTCATAAAATATGATTTATTTTAATTACTGGTAGAATTGTGTTCACTTACAAGTTCTATTTCTTATATTTTTAAGATATAGACAACTTGATTACTGACAGAGATGCCAACTTGCTCCGGACAGCAAATATATTTTTTAAAGTGGTAGTTTATAAATTGTGTTTCTTAGTTCAATAAATTCAATTTAGTGGATTTTTATCCACCACTATTTCCAAATAATTTGTAGGCTTATATAATTCAACACTTTATAGTACTTATGTCATGCTATACCATTTAAAATGCAAGCAAAAATAGTCAAATATTCGCAAAATTTTCTTTGAAGTTGCTTACCATTTTTTTTAATTATTTCGGCGTCTCCGGAGCAGTTGGCATCTCTGCTGTGAAACAGAGAAATAGAAGACTCGAAAAATATTTTTTGCTTTAATTACTAGTAAAATTGTTTTCTTATATTTGTAATGTTTATACAAATAATTACACTCGGGAACAAATTTATAGCATTTATGCACAATTTTGATTTTACCTAATTCGGGTGAGGGGATTGTGTCCCCCAGTGTTATCTTGTATCAAACGGCGTGTAAACAAATTTTTTTTTCCTAATTTTAGCGAAATATAAATTTTTAAGTTTTTCAACCTTTTCAAACAGGGACAATTAAAGCAGCCGACCCAAGCAAAAGTGTTACAGATTGATGGCAATTTACTTCTAAAAAGACAATAGAAATGTGTAATTTTCACGCACACTGTTCACGTCATAAAAGAATGTTTAGAGGGATAAATTTTCAGAATAAAATATATTTAAAAATAAATACAAAATAAATTCTTCTTCTTCTGAGGTTACTGAAATATCTTTCAAAATGTTGCCTTTTGATGAAACTAAGTCCTTTTAATTACAACAACAAAGGATTTGTGCTTGGAATTTAAATAAATATAGAAAATTATCAGAATAGGATTTTTTTCTTTTTCATTTACTGGTACAAACGATTTTTTCTGGTTACTCATGTTTTTTTCTACATAATTAAACTCGGGAACTTGAACTTGGAAGTACTTGTCCTTGCATATTTCGTTTGCGAGGTTTGTATATTGAATGTTAATTTCGTTCGGAAAAATACAGATGTATATCAAAAAAATTTTTTGTTTAGTTATTTGACTTAATATTTAGAAACAAATAACGTTAAAATATCGCGTCTTAAATTGAAATATATTATCACCTTCTTCCTTGCATTCCCTACTTACTACAAAAATGAAGAAACTTAGTATTCACACGAAGGAATTTAAAAAAATGTCCTGGCTTGGAATTCAATGAGACATAGGGCTCCACTTAACAAGTGGTTCATATTTACAAGGAAAAAAAACAAGCAGCTGATGCTATGTTCGGATCATGATTAAAATAAAATTGTTTTCAATGAACTCTGTTGAATGATTTAAATCGACAACATTTTGATTGCTTACAGTTAATACATTTACATTGATACATCACCTGCTTATCCCGACTGGCCAGTGGACACTTGAAAAGTCTCACATTTTCTGCACATCAAAAGATCTTTCCTCTTTGCCCTAAATGCCAGCAAAACCAGGCATCACCTGAGCACATCTTGAACTGTTTAGGGCTGGACTGGAACGACATTCATTCCTCTCCCATTCTGGTTTCGGATTTTCTTTATATCAACGGATTCATTGATCTGGTCTGACCCCGTCAGACCAGATGAGAATTAGCAACAACATTGATACATTAACTTTAACACTAATCTACTATTCCCAGAGATGTCGACTTGCTCCATTTTGTAAAAATGTATTTTCTTGTAATAACGAAATTTATGTTATTCTCAGTTTAGTATTTTTTATTTTGAGTATTCTTTCTACAAAAAATCAGATCAAAAATGCAACTTTACAGTATTTATTTCGTGGCTACTCTTTTAAAGAGTGGGCGTAATTATTCTTAAATCATTTCTATTTAATGTGATACCAATTTCTTAAAACATTGGCTAAAAGAGAAGCAGTATGCATCACTGGGTTGTTTATTGAGAAAATATTCGATATTTTATGAGTGACAATATAATATAACAATTAAAATAAAAAACATTTGATCTTTACATTGTATTATCGTTATTTAAAATCCAGTGCCACTCCCTGCTTGAGAAGCTTGTCGTAGGAAAACAGTTCTTGTGAAGCAATATCAAATTAAATAGTAAGGCCAATGTTAAAGACAATAGTTAATATAAATCAGCCGCAATATTACTTAGTAATGACTTCAGTAACAATAAGTCATAATCCGCTAGTAATTTAACTAGGCGGATCTTTAAATTATGCGGTTACATCTGATGACGCGATTGTCATAAATTCGCTCCTTTACTACATCATGTACATGCAACTCAGACTCAGGCATCATAACTACATGCTAAGAAAAGAATACATGAGGATATCAATCGCAGTTTATTAAATAACGCAAAAACAATAGTATTAGAATATTAGTGGTAGATTAAGAATGGCTTTTTTTAAAAAATATTTTTCGTTTCATTATAATATGACAGAATAGCTAGTAATTTGTTACGCTTTATAAATGAGTATTTTTTAGCGGAAAATATATCAAATTCAACTTTATTTCAGCTATCACATTGTGTCACTTTAAAAAAAGTATGCTTATTTATCCTTATTCTCCAAGTTTAACTATGTATAATTAGTTATTAGCAATTTATTAAAAATAATGCAGAAAGCGGAGCATGGGGCATCTCTGAGATTGCAACTGGAACGAGACTTTAAATGAATGTAAACTCATAGAGCTTATAGCAATCTATGTTTCAGAGGTAATGGTGAATCGTTTAATTCGTCTAAAAGAAAATGAGTCTTAGAGAGGAAGAAAAATTATTTTATATTCTCTCAGATATGCGACAGAGGACAAAAAATTTAAAAAGTGATAGAAACTCAATTCATTTCTATTTATTTGAATGACCGTTGTTGAACAGTTGACGCAATTTGTTAAGTTTAAAACTGTTAATATTCAACTATGTAGCCTTATAAGTTTGAACTCAATCTTGAAGACAATTGAACTTCTGGATCAAGTATTGGGAGAAATTTGCCTTCGTAGAGGACTTGCTGATATAACTTCCCCGCACTTGCGTTACATAGGGAGAAAAGCGACGAGAACTTGCCATGATTACCCCGATGGTTCAGAGTTTCTAACCCATGATCCGACTATCACTGAGGATTTTTTACGTCAGCACTGTAGTCGGAGAAATTCGGGTACGGATTTCGAATGGATTAGACATCCCTGCGATTTGAACGCGGTTCTCCTTTTTGGAAGGCGAACGCTCTATTCCCTGAGTCACCATGGCTCATTTTTCTTTACTTCCGTTTAACAGTCCACCCGACTTTTAGGGCCTGCGGCTACTAATATTCAACTATGTGGCATTGAAATTTTGAACGGAATATAGTGATTTTGTTTTTCAATAATTTAATTGTAGATTTTAGGAGTGGCAGCAACTGGTAATAAAGTAACGCCTACTTTCTAATTTAAGTGCGAACATTTTAACAGTATTAACATGACGATGTAAGGAAAATATACAGTTTCCTCTTAAAATGCATCAAAATTCCAAGAGATTTGCTTCTTCTTAATACTTTAATTTATGCTTTAGAAGAAACTTTTTTTAAAACTTTCGATAAAAAGGATATCTCCAAACCCCATTTGCTAAGAAAGTTATTACGCCCGTAAGAAAATTGATATAGCAATAGCAGTTTTCGGTAAAACGGCTGTATTAGGCAAGAAATGATTTGATTTAAATTTCAGTAGCTGTTGGTCACGCTGTTCACTAATTTTAATCTACCCGTCTTATTCTCAGACTAAAGGCTGGGACACACCTGTCATGCAGCGTTCCGATCCGACTCATACCCGACTTTCTTTAAAAAGTGTGACCGGTGCGGGATCGGAAAGGAATGAGCACATGTTTCATGTTCACAACCTGCTTCTTTCCGATTTTACGTTAGTTCAACTCGAGATCGCAAACAACCGTGGAACTGTGCAATAATGTTGAAGCATTTTAACAATCGTGATTTAGCTATTGTGGCTATTTGTTTGGACGAAGAAGATCGAAATAATGAAAAGAGTAGTGGGAAACGTGAATATTGGGTACATGATGCATGGAAAAGAAGACACGAAGAAGGGGAGTTTACCACACTTTTACCTCATCTGTTGGACGACGAGACGAAATTTTTTCATTACTTCAGAATGCCTATGCACACCTTCAATCAATTGGAACTTAAACTCAAAGAACATTTAACCAAGCAAAACACGTATTTTAGAAAAGCGATTACTCCTAGACACCGCTTGGCAGTATTTGTAAGGTAAGATACCATTTCATTTACACTGTGGTCTCTTGTCAAAAAACATCAGACATAATTTATTAGATAATGCATTGTAGTTGTGAAACAAGACTTTGTTCATAAGTCTTCATTAAGCATTTTAACTACCTACATATATATTGTGAAACAAATAAAAAAAGACAATAAATAACTATTATAAATGTAGGCCTATATACATATATAATATGTATGATTATAAAACATAATTTTCCTAACCATGATGCAAATTGCTACGTCAAATAAATTGTCAAAATTATTTTTTTCAAATAGTTTAAGAAAAGTTCAGAATATATTAGTTAAACCTTGTTTTATGACAATTATATTTCCAGATAAATTTGAAATCTTTAGTTCGATTTTAAAAAGGCATAACATGTACAAGAAAATTACCAAAAGAAATGTATTATCATTTAATTACAATTTCACAGTCCAAATATGAAATATGTTGTTAAAGCTGTAAAAAATCTACGTTAGTGCAGTAAGTTTCTTCAGTGTCAGCGGGATGTGTTGGTGTATGTTGAATACTTCTGGAGAAATGTGCGGGTCTATTTGAATGTGCATACAATCCCTCTTCTTCCGACATTGTAATAGACGTTTCAGAGGAAACATTGTTTGTATGAATCATTTCAGTTTGTTGGTTTTCAAGAAGCTGCTGTAATTCGTACTCTTGGACAATATTGAAGATCTTCCCTTTAGCTGAATGAAAACGAACTGGATGCAGTGATTTCAGACTTGTAGCGATTCCAGCCAAAAAAGCATCAACAGGGTGCTGTCCATCATTTTTACGTGACTCTTTTTTCTTCTCAGCTTCTTTCTCAGCCAATAAGTATGCCATTAGCTGAGATGATGGAGACTCTTGAGGTTTCACTTCAAGCTTCCTTTTGCGTTTTACAGATAGAGGTCTATGGTCGATGGAAACTCGACTGGCTGGAGTTGTANACCAAGTGCCTGAACTAACTCATGGTGCTGACATAACTCCAGTGGAGAAATCTCGCCTCCAGCACTTTCCACGTCGCAGAGGAGGGGAAAATCGTGAAGCATTTAATGTAAGAGAGCAGTTTAAACAATTCTTCAACTCTGAAGAGGGTAGTGTGGAGTGGCAAGAACGTCGGGCCCTCATAAGTTTATAAGTTTATTGTTTTCCAAGCTATGCATTTTTTCAAATTTGTATAATCTAGTATAATTATTAATAATATAATAATAATAAATGATATAATAAATAATAATATAATAATAATAATGATAATAATAATATAATAATAATAAATAATAATATAATAATAATAATAATAAATGTTCTTACCTTCTACATTCAATTCCTTCGCAACTTTTTTCCAGATAATGTCCTTGTAGTCAGAGTTTCTATACTGTTCTTGAGTTTGATCATACAAAACTGGAAAATTTCTTACACTTTCGATCAGTTCCTCCGGTTTTATAGCCGCCATTTTTCGCCAAGCGATGTCAGAAAACCATAGAACACAGAAAACTATACAAAAACAGCTAACGACAAGCGTCCCGCATCAAGTAAACGAATGGTCTGCACTGTCTGAGCGTGATCGGACAACGAATCGGAGACGGGTGGGAGTAGAACAGGTCACGTGACGGACAGGTGTGGCTTGCTGCATTCAAGGCCGTTGACTATTCTCCTCTCATACAGTCGTCCGGCCGTATGACCGTAGTCGGATCGGAACGCTGCATGACAGGTGTGTCCCAGCCTTAAATCGAAAAAAAGACTTCAATTATATATTAAGTGATTTCAGAGTTGTAAGACGCGTTACGCGATGCTAAGAATACATGGGGATAACTTTCGCAGTTTATTAAATATCATATAAAACAATAGTATTAGAATATTAGTGGTAGATTATGAATGGCTTTTTTTTAAAACTATTTTTCGTCTTATTATAATATGACAGAATAGCTAGTAATTTGTTACGCTTTATAAATGAGTATTTTTTAGCGGAAAATATATCAGGTTCAACTTCATTTCAGCTATCTCATTGTGTCACTTTAAAAAAGCACGTTTATTTATCCTTATTCACCAAGTTTAACTATGGAGTTATTCGTTACTAGTAATTTATTAAAAATAATACAATCCGAGATTGCAACACAAATGAGACTTTAAATGAATGTAAAGTCGTAGAGCGTATAGCAATCTATGCTTCAGAGGTAATGGTGAATCGCTTATTTCGTCTAAAAGAAACTGAGCCATAGAGGGGAAGAATAATTATTTTATATTCTCTCAGAAACGGTGCACCCAGTTTTCAGTATGAATGGTACAGAAAAATTACCGATTTTAGTTATTGGTAAATCAAAAAAAAAAAGAAAAAAAACTCGATCCTTTCGAAATGCTTTGTGACTATGACAGTAATCAAAAATCCTGGATGACAATTGCAATTTTTGAAGCCTATTTAAAAAAATAAAAAAAAAACGAAAGAAAAGTAAGATGCCGAAAGAAAAACGAAGCATCATAATTTTCGTAGACAACTGTGCTGCTCATTCCAAAGATAATAATTGCATTAACATCAGGATGTAGTTTTTACCACTTAATTCTACTTCTGTTTTTTAACCGACTGATCAAACACTAATCAAGATGTTTGAACAGCATTATAAAATGCGACTTGCGAATCGGATGCTGCAAGGACTTGAAAATGCTGAAGAGCTAAAAAAAAAAAAAGTCCACGTTTTAGAAGTGATTGAGTTTATTTTATCGGCTTGGGAATCAATGACGACACAATCTGTAATTGTTAATTGCTTTCAAAAAGTTGAATTCTCCGACGCAGATAGAACTGAAGAGTATGACTTTGAAACTGAAGGTGAAATGTCAGATGAAGATTAAAAAAACAAATGAAAATTTTGATAATGATTGGAAGTCGCTCCAATATAAACTTAATTTCAATGCATCGTTTAAAGAATATGTATCGCTCAACGACGAAATGTTACCTTGTGATGTGCTTACATTTTACATTAAAGGATATTTTTGATGTTGTAAATGACACAGAAGAATTGAGTGAAACTGAAGAAGATATTGCTAAACCTCCTAGTTTTTTTGATGCCAGAAAAGGGTTGAATACTTTTCGCAAATTAATTTACAGTGTTGAAAATGTGCCCCCCGAAATGTACAAGTACTTACAAGCAGTTGGAAAATTTTCCGTTAAAGGTCGGTGAAAAAAAACAAAAAACAAGCTACTTTTATTTGTATGTGAAAGCGATTACATAACTTAGTTTTTTCACCTTGCTTTTATTTTCTTGCGGGTCTAAAAACCATTTTTGTTTTTTAAATGACGAGTAAAAAATACTCTTTAGAGTTCTCTTATGCAGAACAGTATAACATTAGGTATTGTGTGAAAAATAATCAGGATCAAGAAACTTTGCTTTTGTGTTATATAAAAATTTAAATATTTTTGCCAAAAGTTTCTATATATTTTTTTTACTTATCAAAAGTGAACAAACATCTTCTTCATTTTTGTACGTTAAAAAATTATACATTTAACATTACGCGAAAAAAAATCAGGGCAAGAAACTTCATTTTTGTGCTTTAAAAAAATCTGGAATTATTCTTGCGAAAATAAATTTTCAATTTTTTAAAGACAGTACGAACACCCTCTTGATATTTCCGATGTTGAAGAGCATTATATTTAACGTTATGAAGGGGGGGGGGGACTAGAGAATTAAACGCTGTCCCTTTACATAAATTTTTTTTTGCAATTTACCAAATAAATTCCTCCTAAAAATTTGATAAAGCTTTTTATAAACGTATACAAATATCTTTAGCATTTTTAATTTAGTAACATTAGTCTTCAAATTTTTTTCTTTATAATCACACCGAAATTAGATCATACGATAAAGATATAGACATTTTAAATATTCACACCACCATATCTAGTTCAGCAATTTTTAAAATTCGAGCCAAATTTCAAAATTGCCCCCAAATTGTAATCTAAAAATTTTAATATAATAATTTAGCAACTTCACTTATAATTTAGCAGCTTAACTTTAGCATCGAGAACTTATCTAAAAAAAATTTCTTGAAAAATCTGTGACATGATCACAACGAGTTTTTATTTATTTCGGTCCATTTCACCTAAATTGTAAACATACAAAGAAAAGTAGATCTGACTCTTTTAGAATACTCAATAATTATACTATGAAACATAACGCCTACTAATATTTACTAAATTTCAAAGAATGTCAGTAAATAATTTGCGGTGGAACTATTTTCTCTTGTTTCATTTATTTAAATACTTCGTAAGTTTTTTAATTTATTTTTTAACCTAAAACCTTAACTTGCGATTCCAGATTGTTTAGACCTATATGCGATCTAGCAGAGATCGATGATGGCCGTCTACCTAAAAAAATTGAAGATACAGACAGATCTCTACAGTCTTTCTTACAAATTCTACTCTGTCGTCGGAACTACAGAGTAGGATGCCTGAGCGCTAAATTACGTCTCGAACAAATTACTAAATTAAATATAAGAAACAGAAAACTCAAAAAATATTTTTTGTTTTAATTTCTGGTACAATTGTTTTCTCATGCTTTTAATGTTTATAAATACATACATGCCAACTTTTAATCCCTTCCATTATGATTTTTCCCAGTGGTATTAAAATGGATTAAAAATTTCAATTTTAAGCAAAAAAATACGTTGTATTTGTAAAAGCTTAAGCTGCCTACCATAAAAGTAACACATATTAATATATATGCTTGGTGGTGATGAAAATCATTTAAAAATTTAGTTCCTAAAAGAGAAAATAGTATATATTTACTACCACTTTAAATATAAAAATTAAATTTTACGCCAAATGCGCAAAAGTTGGCAGGTAAGTAAATATAATTACACTCGCGAACAAATTTATTGCATTTATGCAAATATTTGATCCTACCTAATTCGTGACTCGTGCGAGAGCATTTTCTCCTCCAGTGTTATTTTATATCAAATGGTGTGTTAACTAAATTCCACCCCCCCCCCTAATTTTAACGAAATATAAAGGCGTAAATTTCTAAACACTTTTCAAACAGATACAATCAAAGCACTTGACCAGAACCTGACTAAAGCAGGGGCAAACAGGCGATTGCCCCTGGCCCCCACATCAGAGGGAAAGGGGCAAATCAAATAGAAAGTTAATTTTACGTTTCCTTCCTTAGTAAACATTTTTTAGAACTAAATATCACTACAGTGAAAACTATATACTTGCCAACTCTTCCGGATTTTCCGGAAGATTTTATTTTCATATTTAAAGTGGTAGCAATACTCAGGTTATTCCAATAAACTTTTTGAATTATAATGATAATTATAAATGAGTTTGACCACCACTACATATAAATAATTACAATAAATATGTATCAAAGCAAAATAATCCTTGCGCAAACGATTTTCAACGGGATCAAAATATAAATATATTTTTGAGTCACACTGTTTTTCGTTTATTGTTTTACAACCACTCTGAAAATCCATTATCGGAAAGAGTGAAAGTTGGCAGGTATGAAAATATGTCTGTTTTATGTTTGTTTTTTCATTAATCTATATTTCGCAAATCCATGGCTCTCTAGAGGCGGAATTCGACTGAATTTTTGTAATTAAGATGGACAAATTCGGTCAATCGAAATTCTGTATTTTTACAAATCGCAAAATGCGATATGTTTTCAAAAATACCGGCTTCTGATCGGCTTTGAGGCAACGTTTTTTCTGACTTCCTCCCTAATGTCATCAAGGACATGAATCTTTCGCAGCTAGATGGCAAAGTTTACAATCAGAGAACTGCATTCGGCATAATGGACAGAATTGTCAAAAATACAATAAAATGGACAGAACAATATAGCGTCTGACCATTAGGGGAAAGGAGCACTTTATAGTTATTTTAGGTATTAGTCAATTTTCTTGTTATATATGTATTATGAGGTGAAAATTTTAAATACCTCCATAAAGTCCGGTTCTTCATTACTGAAGTAGTAAAGCAGGAAGGGGGCCCTAAAGAAGTGTTTGCCCCGGGCCACAATTAGGCTAAGTAGGGCTCTGAACTTGACCCAAGTGATACAGATAAAAAGACAGTGGGACTGTGTAATTTTCACGCATACTGTTTAAGTCATAAAAGAATGTTTAGAGGGATTAATTTTCAGAATAAAATGTATTTGAAAATAATGTAAAATAAATACTTTTTCTATTGAGATTTCTTAAATATCTTTACAAATATTGCCTTTTTGATGAAACTAATTCCTTTTCATTACAACAACAAAGGATTTGTGCTTGAAATTTAAATAAATATGGAAAATTATCAGAATATGTTTTTTTTTCTTTTTCATTTACAAATGACTTTTTCTAGTCACTCATGCATAATTAAACTCGGGAACTTGAACTGGTAAGTATTTGACATTGCATATTTCGTTTGTGAGGCTTGTATAAATACAAATGTATATCGAAATTATTTTTTGTTCAGTTTTTTGGCTAAATATTTAAAAACATATGACGTTAAAATATCGTGTCTTAAATTGAAATATATTATCACCTTCTCCTTTACCCACCCTACGTACTACAAAAAATGGTAACACTTAATGTTCGCTCGAATGAACTTTTAAAAAAAAAGTCCTGGTTAGGAATTGAATGTGACATAGGGCTGCACTTAACCAGTGGTACATAATTGAAAAAAAAAATCTGAATTTTTTTGTGTTTAAACGGTTTAAAAATATTAGAACATCGCATAAAAAACTCTCTATTCATTTCTCCACTAAGGAAAATATTGTGAACAATGAAAAGATAATTGGGATTGTATAAATATATTCATCAAGCAGCTGTTGCTATGTTCGGATCATGATTAAAATAAAATATTAAAATTGTTTATAATGAACTCTGTTGAGTGATTTAAATTGACAACATTTTGATTACTTACAGTTAATACATTTACAGTGAAACACCATCTTTTACACTAATCTACTATTCCCAAAGATATCAACTTGCTCCCGTTTGTAAAAATGTATTTTCTTTTAGTAACGAAAATAATGTTATTCTTAGTTTAGTATTTTTACTTTTAAGTATTTTTTTCCACAAAAATCATATTGACAATGCAAAGCATCATATAAAATACAACTTTGCCAGAGATGCCAACTTGTTCCGGACATGAATTATATATTTCAAAGTGGTAGTTTATAAATTGTGATTCTTGGTCTAATAAATTCAATTTAGTTGATTTTTATCCACCACTATTTCTAAATAATTCGCAGGCTAAAAAATTCACCACTTCTTAAAATTTATGTCATGCTATGTCTTTTAAAGAACAAACAAATTTAGTCAGATATTTGCAAAATTTACTTTATTGTTATTTTAATTATTTTGGCGTGTCCGGAGCAGTTGGAATCTCTGCTTTGCCCTCTTAAAGGGTGGGCGTTATGATTCTTAAATTATTTTTATTTAATGTGCTGTCAATTTCGTAAAACTTCGCAAAGAGAGAAGCAGTTTGCATCCCTGGTTTGTTTATTAATAAAATATTGGGTATTTTATGAGTGACAATATAACATATTCAAATACAAGAATTAAAATAAAATAAAAAACATTTGACCTTTACATTGTATTATCGTAGAGTGACTCTCCATGCTTGATAAGTTTTTGTAAGAAAACGATTCTTTTGAGCCACCAATATATAAACTGGGCGGATCTTTAACTCTTATGCGGTTTCATGTGATGACACCTTTCTCTTTCTAATAATTTTGTTCCTTTATCACATGCAACTCAGGCACTATAACTACAGAGTAGAGTGCCCGAGCGTTAAAATTAATGTGTCCTATTTCAAACATCGAAACAATACGAAAAAATACAAAACATTACAAATATAGTTTATTATGATTACTGGTAAAATTGTTTTCCTTTACATGTAATGTTTAAGCAATTATAATTAAACAATGTTAAAAATTGCAAATATATTATAATCTATTTAACAATGTTAAAAACAATTTTTAAAATAATTTAGCAGCAATATTACCAAGGAATGACTTTGGTAATATACGTCAAAATCCGCCGATTTATGAACTGGGCGAATCTTTAACGTATACGGTTTCATCTGATGACACCATTTTCATAATTTCGCCCCTTTACAACATGCTACAAGGATTCCAATAGACTACATTAAGCATCAACGGGTAACAGTGCGAATCTTTAATATTTTGCAACATACGCTTTGCGTTATAGCCCTAGGACACGTAGCGTTACTAATCTTGTGTCGGAGTTGCAGAAATAGAACTAATGTAAATATTTTTTATATAAATAAATGTTTATTTATTTTACTGGTAAAATTAAGTTAAGAAATTTCAATTTTTTAATAGTTTTCGTTTTTTAAAGTTTTCGTAATGGTTAATTCATAAATACACCTTTTCATGCTCTATTTCACTAATTTAACAGTGAATTATCAATAAAAGAATTAAGCGAGCATCAGGGAGCATGTTTTACAAAATTGTTAGAACGTCATATCTGTTGAAATTTTATTATATCTTATACTTGCATATACTATCAGAAGTAACGCCTACTTTCTTCTCCAAACCAGCTCTCATCAATTTGAAAAGTATATCAATAACGATAACTCAGCAGAGGAATAAATTTTTGATGCATTTAACACGTAAGTAGTTTACCTTGGTCTTGCAGTTAAGCTTACTTAATACTGGTACTGATACAGAGATTTTCGATCGAAAATCGATTGAAGAGCTACACATTCTTTTCAAAGTGGTATTTTTAGGTCATAACTTTATTAATTCATTTATCAATTTATTTATTTACTTATTTTTTTGTCTAAATGTGTTCAATGCATAAAAAAAGAAAAAGAAAAGAAAAGAAAGGAAGACTATTTCGGATAATTATCGTATTTTCACGTTCTAGGACAGCTCGAGGTTGTGATCTCAAATATGCCAATTAACAAGTGCAGACGATATTTAATGTTACGAAATCAGACATAGAAATGTACCTTCTCTGAGTAAACTCATCCCTTTTTCCGCGGATTCAAATTTCTGACCCCCGTAATTCAGGGGGTTACCGCAACATGGGAAATAAGGTCCCAATAATTTGGTCAGAAGAGCTCTCCAAAATTTGAACCCGCTAATGTTAATTTCTCATTTCGCATATAAATTTTTGCATGCAATTATAAAACTCGTTTGTTCAAAGATATTTATATATGTAAAGCTAAATATTTATTATTTTTTATTATTATTTTCAATAATAGTCGAATAAGTTTTAATTTGTAAGGTAAACATTTTTTTGCAACAATTTAGAGAATATAACTTTACATCACAGAATACAAACTTTGAGAAAAAGAGTTCCTGAGATGTTAAATTTTAAATATTTTCTTATCCCTCCATGCGTTTCAGCATGGGGGAAAAGACACTAAGCCTTCATGCGAGTAAATATTGAAAAATTCTGATTCAGATAATATTGTTATATTGTATAAAATTTATTATTATTTCAGCTATACCATTGTGACATTTTAAAAAAGTAAGCGTATTTATCCTTATTCTTCAAGTTTTACTATGTATAATTCGTTACTAGTAATGTATTAAAATTAATGCAGAAAGTGGAGCTTGTGGCATCCCTGAGATTGGTACTCAAACGAGACTTTGAATGAATGTTAACGGCTTCAATGACCAAGAAACTCGAGGAAAACAATTATTAATAATTTATGGGATAAAATTCTTTTGAAAACATGAATTGAAACCTTTAAAAACATGAGAAATAATCTAAACGGGGCATCGACAACCAAGCAACGAAAAAATGCGTTAATTCTTATATATATTCAATTTCCAATTCTCGGGCATCAATATCAAAAGGTATGTGGCTATCACCATTGTTGCTTGGCTTTATTCGCTTTTACCTCCTCCATTGGCTCTTTCATAAGTCTGCGGAGAAGGATTAATAATATATTACAACATCCATGCCTTGAGTAACTAGTCCTAGTTTTAGATTTTATTGGGCACCCGGACCGCGAAGCGGCCCCTATCCCATTCATCTGGAATTTTTGAACAGTTTTGGTTGAGCAATGAGGTAAGCAGGCAATGGAGTTGCTTTTATGAATGTTTCAAGCTCTTTGCTTGAATAACTAAAAAGGAATCAAAAATAAATTGAGCAGCTTGCTCTAAACTGTGTTTGTTTGATTTTGGAGTTGTTCAGAATTGTATCAGCATGAGTAAACGTTATTTTCAGAAAGGTTGATGAAATTATTTGTTTTGATAGTTATGATATGAGGCGTCGGAGGTGAAATGTGCAGCTATTGGTCTGTAGTTTTTATCTTTGATATAATTTTCAAATTTAAAGATTTCATTAAAATTTGCTGTTTTACATTCTATGGCTTTATCGAAAAAATCTGCGTTTAGCTTGTATATATGCTGTGATAGAGTTGGTATTTTGAGGTCTGCATGTATATTGGTATTCCGGATGAACCATCTTGCACAGGTTATTTTTCTAAGGATCTTGTTTTGGCATTGGTTTAATTTCTTCAGTAGATGTTGAGGTATCGTTGTCCAGGCAGGTGAGGCATAGGTAAGTATTGGGCGGATCATTGCTGTATATAGTAGCTTCTTTAGTTTAAGTGACATATTCTGATTATATATTAATGGTTGTATGGCTATTATTGCTGCATTTTGGATTAATATTGTGCTTTTGATGTGATCATTCCAGGTGAGTTTGCTATTGATTATAAGGCCAAGATAATTTGCTTTTTTAACTATTGGTATTGGTATGTTGAACATTTTTGGTTGAAGTTGTGGAAGTATTTTAATTCTTCTTTTTTGTATAATTAATATTTGTGATTTTCCAGCATTTACTGCAGTTTTCCATTTTAAGCACCAGTCTTCTATTTCGTCTATATGGTCTTGTAGTTTTTGAAGAGCATGATTTGGGTTTCTGGATTTAATAATAATACCGGTATCGTCTGCGTAATAGGCTGTTATGCTGTTATAATCGGCTTTGTTTATAGGAAAATCATAAGTGTATAATATGTATAATATCGGTCCCAGAATGCTGCCCTGCTGCCTTGAGTAACAGAAATAATTTTAATATTCATTACTTTTTTTAAAAAAAAATTAATGGTAGTCAAAATGTTTTTTCTATTAATTCAAGTATTTTATTGGAAGTAGTGCCGCATCGGCTAGAATTGAAGAGTAAATTGAGAAAAGTAGTTAAATGGAATACCTTCAATACTTGGCAAGACAGTCTACTATCTACTCAAAGCTTTATTATGATAGACGAACAACTTACGTCGATAGTAATCCTCAGTCAAAGGGAGCAATATATTTTTTAAATTTTGAAAAATCAACAAGATATATATGAAGTCAATGCCGATGGTTGTTCAATAGCGGTCTACAGTTAGCGGTTCTAACATTAGTGTCTTGTTTTACTAGAGACAACGTCAATAGTTTATGAGACATTTTTTTAGTGGCTTGTTTTAGTCGATCATGTGATTCAATTTTTATTTTCTTACCTTGTAGCACAGGGATTTCTAAACTAGATTTTGCAGAAGTCTTCCAAATGTTCCGTGAAATTATTATGCTTTCGAAAATTGTAACCTAAATTTTAATAAGTTTTAAGATTTACTTTGTTTTAATGCAATTTCGTTACGAAAGTATAAAATTAGGAATTAAAGCTAGAGAAACAAAGGTTATATTTCGAAAAAAAACTAAACAATTTTCCCCCTCACAATTTACGAATGAAGTTTGTGAAGCAAGGACATCGATTGCAGTTTTTTATTTAATTTCTATTTACATTATTTTAATATTGCCCATTTTAAACAAAACATAGCGGCTTATTTTTATTATTTTATTTATCTGTTGTTTTTTCGAACGCCATTTACCGATATCAGCAAGCCTGCTCGGTGAAACCAAGCAATTTCAATACAGAGGGTGCACTTCTTGTTTTTCCGTGGTGCTATCTATGGCCAAGAACACTTCAGCCACACATACCTCATAACCCGTTTACTATGTGTCCGCATTCATACGTTCATTCATCTACAGATCGTAGTTTTGACTGTACAAGAAAACAGTCAATCTCCAATTCAGAACTCTCAGAGATATTGATTTGTTAAGGGAATATGAAGAGCTTAATGACCCGACAGATTCAACATGCACCCGTCACCATTTACTACACGGGGAGTCTCGGACCCCGGGATTGAATACACGACCTCTTGAACATGGATCTAACGCTTTTCCAACCAGGCTATCCAGCCTTGTTGGAAAAGCCTTTATTTATCAATACTTCATTTAAGCCTTCTAGGAAGGTGAACCGGTTTCGAATCCCAGAGATGGCTGGTCCATACGAATTCCGCACCTCTCTTGCACCGACCTCAGTGTTAACGTAACACATCCTCAGGGGTAGACGGATCATGGGTTAGGGTACCCTAGCCGACAGGCTAACCGTGGGAGGTTTTCGTCTCCATGTAAGGCAAATGCGGGTCAGTTCCACCAAAAAGTTCTCCACGAAAACATATTTCTTCTAATATTTGGTGCAGGAGTTCCATTTTCTTCTGGATAGAGTTTAAAATTACAAGCCTACGGAGTTGAACATTAGCCCAAATATTGTGTCTGTTGTTGAAAGACAGTTTTAAATGTAAATACTTCATTTGTCTAAATATGCAAATGTACAAATGATTATCGATTTTCACCATGAGCAGATGAATCGGCAACAGCCTTTGGCCTAATACCGAGTTACAAGATCAAATATCCACGTGGGCATTTTGTTAAAGTTGGATTCAATATAACTACTAATAATCTCTCATTTCAATACTTCGTAAACTGGGAACATTCATTGCAATAGAAGTGTTTAATGTTCAATTTACAAGCCCGGAGTGTGTTTAATTTCTATCCCCATAAGTTTCAGCGCAGAAAGTAACGCCTACTTTATATTTAGAATGGAAAACACGGGAAATGCGGGGCTTAATACAACCTAAGACTGCTGCGCTTTTATGCAAAAATTTATTCAATTGGTAGCGAATTAAGCAGCTAAAATTGTAGAATAAGGAATTACTCCTACTCTTTACAAATGTCACTCTGAGATAGCAACAACAAAGTTACATTTTTATATGATACTAAGAATCTTTTATACATTTGATAAATTTCTTAAATTGAGATAGTGTTATAACCATCGTTGAACAACCGACCCAACTTTTTAAGTTTACAACTACAAATGTTCAACTCAGTAGCGTTGCAATTTTGAACCCAATCCAAAAGACAAAGGAACTCCTGAATCAAGTATTGCGAGACACATGCCTTCGCGGAGGACTTTTTGATGGAACTAACCCGCACTTGCATTACATTCAGAGACAAACCACGAAAACCGCCCACGGTTAGCATGACGAGATAAACAATATACAAATCAAAATTAAAAGAAAGATGAAGCAAGTCTCGAAGAGTGCGTAAATCACGTTATCACAATGTGCGATTTGTATTGAAATTGAGTTGCCGTGAATGTTTCTTAAATCGAGACAATATGAATAGCAAATGATAAAAAACACAGGAATTAACAAGACGTAAATTACAATGTGTGATGCATAAATCACTTGAATGTGAATTCTGCTGTATGATTAGCTAATTATTTCACGTAAATAGTGATCATTATGTGGCAAAAGACAATTTGAGATTCTAAAAACGTTTAATTTAGAACAACTATGTGTGATTAAATCATTTTTACAAATCCCAATGTGGGATTTGTAAATTACTAATGAGAATTGTGACGCATGATTCTGAAATTACCTAAATACTTATCACGGTTTATGATTCAGAAATAACTTAAAATAATGATGTGTGATTGATAAATCACTTGAATGTGAATCATCATGTGTGATTTGTAAAACGCCTTAAAACGAATTCTGATGAGTAATTTGCAAATCACTTTAAAGCAATATTAGATATGTGATTTCATAATTGCTTTCATTTGAGTCGTAGTTCGTAGAACATTTTATGTAAATTCCGATCCTTAAATCAAGAATCAGTTTTATGTGAATCATGATGTATATACCTAATCCAAGAAATTTGGAGAACTAACTTTTATTTATTAGCAGTAAAAACTTAATGTAAAAACCTGTTCATGAATGATAAAAAAGAAAAAATAATTAATGATCCTTTAAAGAAAAAATAGGATAACAATATTAACCTGTGGTAGTAATGAAGTAAACGCAGTGAACATATTTCTAAATCGATGAAACACTCTATATAATTCGAAAACTATGACTACTAAAACCAAAATTTGCTAAAAATTTCAGCTTTCTAAACATGTATGAGATGAACAATAGACGGGAGTGAAAAATCTGGAGAGAAACATTTTGCATCTTCATTAACCTCTTTTCACTTCAAGCATTGAAAATTGCATACATCAGAATTTTTGCTTCAACTTATTTATTATTTTATTACTGCTTTTTAATAAGAAAGATTAGTGATATCTTAATTCCGAAAAAATCAAGTACTTTTCAAGTACCCTATGGCAGAATTCAAGGACTCTTCAGAGCTCTGATTTTTTTAAACAAAACTCAAGGACTTTCAAGTACCTTGGGAACCCTGTTAATATTTTTCGTACTTAATTGTTAAAAATATTTTTTTAAATTTCCATGTCGCTTTCTTTTAGAACTATGTTTAATGCAGTTTTCAGTTCCATATAGTTTCCTAACTTAAAATATTTCAATCTATTTGAAAATTAAGGCAGAAACTAGTGTACTTCCTTCTCCTAGGGCTCTCCACACGCTAAGGGGGAAAGCATGCGAAGTGTTTACTTTCAGTTGTTGTTTGACAAAAAGTAACGCCTACTTTCTATCCGATGTATAGCGAACAGTTAGATTATTGTCTTATGCTATTTGTTTGTATTTCTGAGCAAAATTTCACTAGACATACACTTAATTTAACCCCTTGGGGACGGGTGATTCAGAAAAGCATTAGTGCAAAATCAGAATCAAGTTGTAATTAAATAAAAAACGGTAACTTAAATGTAGTCGTTGCTGATTTGACAGACTTACTTTGCTTTTACTTTAATTATTGTTAGTTTAAACATATATATAATCAATGTTAATTCAAAGTATAACTAAATAGTTTTATTTTGAACAAAGTAATGGTGAATTAAATAAATCAAACAATTATAACTCCGCCCACAAATAAACTGCTAAAGAAATACTTTGATTACCAGTTTTATATTTTTACCCTGATTGATACGGTCTTATGCTGTCACGTATTTGTGACAGTCGGCGCGAAAGGGTTAATTTACCTTAACTTCAAGAAAAAAATCTATAATGTATGAGTCGTTAGGCTTTCAAAAACATGAATTCATGACATTAAACTTTTAAAAACAAGAAAAATAATATAAAAAGGGCTTACGGCTTCAATGCCCAAGAAACTCGAGGAAAACAATTATTAATAATTTATGGGATAAAATTCTTTTGAAAACATGAATTGAAACCTTTAAAAACATGAGAAAAACATGAGTTTCCTAACTTAAAATATTTCAATCTATTTGAAAATTAAGGCAGAAACTAATGTACTTCCTTCTCCTAGGGCTCTCTACACGCTAAGGGGGAAAGCATGCGAAGTGTTGCCATAGGTAGTGAGTTCTACTCTACGCCACCTGCAACACATTTCGATCGCTAGTATGGAACTACAATCATCATAGTTCTATAAGAAAGCATCGTGAAAATGTAAAAAAAAAATATATTTTTGACAGTTAAATTCAAAAAATATTAAGAAAGGGAAAATTTCATAGTACATTCCTACAGCTGAGTAGAGGAGGGGTCAAGACATGGAGCCGGTCTTCTCCCCGGATGGCGTATTCAAGCATTGCGATCGTGAATTGAAAAAAATTTACCTTTGTGGAGGACTTTTTGATGGAATTTCCCCGAATTTGCTTCACATGGAGATTAAAACTACCCACAATTATCTTGATGATTATAGGACTCTAACCCATGACCCGCCTACCACTGACGATACACTGACGTTGACACTGAGGTGGATGCGAGTCGGGTGTGGAATTCGTATCAAGTATTTGAACCCTTGTCACCTCAAAGGGGAGGTGAGTGCCCTATTTCCTGAGCCACCATGGTTCAAGTGGACATAGTGAAAAAAATGTCTCGTTGCGAATTAGTGATATCAGTTTACTTATGATGCAAACATAAACATCCAAACGGAAACAGCTAAGCTCACGTTGCGTATCATGAAGCCTTTTACCTCTTTGAACGTCAGAAACGTCTAAGACAGAACAGTTAGTTTTTGAAAGAAAAGGAGATGCAATACCTTTACATTTCCTTTTGCAAGAAGGTAAGATATTGCATGTTGAAGTTACTGCATTGTACCAATTTATACAATGCAATATCTTCAAGAAGGGAAGTAGCATGTTATCAAAAAAAAAAAATTACTCTTTTTGAAGTGCATTTCTGAAAATAAAGAAGGAATTTTTTTTTTCATGGGAAGAAGATAACTTAGATCATGATTTACTTTTACTTACTGAGCTTAGACTTACTTTTTTGCATTCAAACCAGAAATAAATAAAATAACCTTATTCGGGAAGGTACTCACTTTAACTGCCAAAAAAATCATACCTGCCAACTTTCACTCTTTCCGAGAATGGATTTTCAGCGTGGTTGCAAAAGTATAAACAAAATCAATCTGGCTCAAAGATACATTTATATTTTGATCCCGTTGAAATTCACCGCAAATATTATTATGCTTTTATATATTTATTGTAATTATTTATATGTAGTGGTGGTCAAGCTCATTTATAATTATTATTATAATTCAAAAAGTTAACTGGAATAACCTGAGTATTGCTACCACTTTAAATATGAAAATAAAATCTTTCGGGAAATCCGGAAGAGTTGGCATGGCAGGTATGAAAAATGCATTTTACTAAAATTGTTTTTCCTAACACATTGCTGACCGGTCACGAGTCAACTCGTGTTTTCGTGGCCAAGTGTTTTAAAATAGTCTTGTAGTGACTATTTTAAACAGTGGGTGTAATTTTACATACTTTTCAAGTTTTACAATTTAATTCAAAGTGTGACAAAAATACCAATTAATTGAAAGTGTGGTGGCCCACACTTTCAAGGTTCACCCTAGTTTTGCAGTGGAGGTGTCCTTTGATATTTAACACATTTATTTTTAAATTTCTAATCTAATTTGAATCTCTGAAGATATCTGACCTTTTCAGACACCCTGTATATAAACCACGAAGGAAAATGCGACTAATTTTAATCATTTCTGACTCATTTATATGTACCAGAAACGAAACCTAATTTAAGGTTATTAATGATAAAACGATAAAATATCTTCATTCTTCTAAATTAAATATTTTAAGTATCGTCTTTTATAGGTTATAACATTCACAGTAACCAATATCTCTATAGTTTGGGTTTTGCCGGGGAAAAAAAGTGAATTATGTAGGGCTTCAAAGTAGAAAAGAGCAGAGAACTGTTAAGGAAAACAATGTATAAATAATTACTCTTTTTGCATTTAATCAAAAAATGTCAACACTATTTCAAATTATTTCGAAAATAAATATCTTTTTTATTACTAAGTCTTTCAATAGAGCAGTAATCTAAATATTACACAAAGGGTAGAAAATATCGTTTTGTCAGTAACTATTTTAAAGTACCCTTAATATAATAACTAAAATTTTAATTGAAAGTCATTCTATTTTTCTCTTTATTTATGAATATTGATAAACAACAATATTGTTTGAAACAGAAAGTTTTTGAAATAAAATTTTTGTTGGACATAAAGTAACGCCTACTTTCGATCCGATGCCTTTAATGGCGAGCAGTTAAATAATTGTCTTATGCTGTTTGTTCATATTTTTATGAAAAATTGCACTAGAAATATACTTAGTTTAATTTTCCTTAACTTAAAAAAAAAATGTATAATGTGTAGGTCGTTAAGCTTTTAAAACATAAAATGATGGCATTAAACTTTTAAAAACACGAGAAGTAATATGAAAAGGGCATTCGGCTTCGATGACCAAGCAACGAGAGGAAATCAGACTAGCAAAATTAATAAAGTATGGGTTAAAATACTTTTGAAAACATAAATTTATGACTTGAAACTTTTAAAAATATGAGAAATAATCTAACAGGGAAGGGACGTTTAACGCTCCGGGCAACGAAGACCAAGCAACGAGCGAAATGGTTAAATCTCTTTACATTTAACTCATGGAAATCTTAGGGTATGTCATGTGAATAACCATTGATGCTTGGCTTTATTTACTTTTACTTCCTCCCTCCACTGGCTATTTAATTAGTCTGCGGGGAAGGATATATATATATATCGATTCTTGTCTTGTGTTGTCAAAGTCAGTGGCTGAGAAATAATTTTAATCTCAATTACTTTTTTCTAAAAAAATTATTGGTAGTCAGAATGCTTTTCTAATAATTCACGTATTTCAATGATAGTAATGACGCATCAACTAGAGTTCGAGAATAAATTGAGAAAAGTAGTTCAATTAAATACCTTCAATACTTAACAAGACAGTCTACTATCTACTGAAAGGTTTATTATGATTAACGAACAATTTACGCCGATTGTAATCCTCAGTCAAAGGGAGCGTTATATTCTTTAAATTTCGCAAAATCAACAAGATATATAAGAAGCCCATGTCGATGGCTGTTCTAGTGCTCTACCGTTAGAGGTTCCAACATTACTGTCTTGTTAATGGTTCCAACATTACTGTGTCACTAGTTTATGAGACATTCGTTAGTGTCTTGTTTTAGTCGATCGTGTGATTCAAACTTTATTTTCTTACCTCGTAAAGCAGGGATTAAAACTGGGTTTTGCAGAAATCTTCCAAAAGTTCCGTGAAATTATTTAGAGTTTGAAAATTGTAAGCTAAATTTTAATAAATATCAAGTTTTACTTTGTTTTAATGCATTTTCGCTACAAGAATAACAATCAAAGCTAGGGAAACAAAAGTGATATCTCAAAAAAAAAAAAAAAAAAATTCAACATTTCAAGTAGTTTTTTTAATGGTTATAGATGAAAGGCTGCAGTGACGAAAAAAGAAATTAACTAGGTAAAATGTTGAAACCACTTACGCCTGAAATAAAT
>NC_092212.1:11133459-11153072 GCF_043381705.1 Parasteatoda tepidariorum
AAAAAAAAAATAAATCAATAAATAAAATATTCTTTTCGAAGTTCATTTCTAAAATAGAGAAGGAATTTTTCTTTTGTTAGGGAAAAAGATAACTTTGATTGTTTTTGCCATAATAGCAGGAGACTAATAATTTTTGACATTGAGTTATAAACATACAAGTTTTGTTTCTTGAATATTGTCATTTTGACAATAACTTGGAAATGGATCGTAATAGCAAATTTCTCGTAAAATGTTAACTCATTCTATCAAACTTTTACTGTAGCCTAATTTATAAAAAAATCAACAGAAGAAGTAAATATCAAATACTTAAAATGAAAAGGGGTCTCCAATATTTTAAAATTTTTTGTCAAATACCAAATTTGATCTTCCATCCACATCCACCAAGACTGGAGTGACCTTGAAAGTGTGGGCCAAGTTTGGCAGTGGAGGTGTCCTTTGATTTCATTTGTTATTTAACACATGTATTTTTAAATGACTGATCAAATTTGTATCTTTTAAGGTATCTGACCTTTTGAGATACAATATATAAACCACAAGAAGAACTAATTTCAATTGTTTTATTGCAACTATTAGTTCAAAAAGTAATATAGTTACAGCATTAAAACAAAACAAATAAATGAACACTTTTGACAAAACTTATCTTTTTACTCATAAGAAGATGAATCAAAATAATTATTTCAGAATATCACCTTGAAGAACAAGTCTACTATATAGTCAACACTTAATTATTTACAATTCAATAAAACTTCTAAGAAATTTATGATCACAGTCTTTGAAATATATTTACAAATGCAAGACAATTATATACACTTTATTTACACAACCAAATTTAATTTAATTTATGTACAATCAAGGAATGTTAATCAAACTAATATTTCATATAAAATGGTCCAAACAAAAGAGTTTCCTAAACCAAATGTAAAATGATCATAAAGACAGATGATTCTTTTAAACAGAAAATATGTTAATAATTGGTTTTAAGGACCCTGTTGGTGTTTCAAGAGTTAGTACTTTTTTATAACCAGAGATGAATTTTAAAACTTCGGATTATATTTCAATAAAACATATAATTCATAATTTATTAAGTCTTTTGGTTGTCCTTATGAAATTACATTAAGTAAAATGTCACTGAAAAAAAAAGATATTTTTTAAAAGGAAAATATGATACTTCAATATATTGAATAAATAATGAAAAGAAAAGCATTTATACAAAATTCCATCAGTATTTCATACCTCGCTTTGCAAATCAAAATAAATAAATACTTTAATAAATGCATAAGTTTCCGCAATAACCATTTTTGGGCTCCGTCGATTATTTACGTTTCCATAGCCTAAAAGAAAGGGTAACCGCTAAGATAATCAATGTATAAATAATTACTCTTTTTGCATTTCATCAAAAAATGTTAACAGTATTTCAAAAATTAGTATCTTTTTATTTCTAAGTCTTTTAATAATGCAGTATACTAAATATTACACAAAGATTTAAAATATCGTTTTGTTAGTAATTACTTTAAAGTACCCTTAATATAATAATGAAAATTTTCATTGAAAGTCATTCTATTTTGCACAATACTGATAAACAACAATATTGTTTGAAATAGAAAGTTTTTGAAATAAAAAAAAAGATAAAAATTACTGTTCACATTAAATTTTAACAAATATATAATTATGAAATATTAGTGTTTTGGAAATTTATTGATAAAATTTATAATAAATAAGTCTACAGCTGCATTGAAAATACAATAAATATGGATGGAACACTATCACAAAAAGTTTCAGAATGATGCACTATTCCTAAACACAACACAATACAAAGTTTTATTGAAAAAGTTATTACTAAATAAACATTTTTTTTATGCTTACAGTTCCATCAAGTAACTAAGGAATAAAAAAAAGCAACAATGTAATTTACATTTTCATGCAACGAAAGAGCTACAATATTTTTTAAAATTGGCTTTTAATTTGACTTTGAAGAATGGTTCTCAGAAATGCATTGAATTACACAAAACATTGATATATTTAATATTAAGAAATGAAATGAAGAAGTAATATTGATAACACTTGATTTCAAAAAACAGTGCAATGTTAAATAAATGATTTTCTCTTTGGACTGTCATAGATATTTAATGTACTTAAGAATTTTTACAAAAAAATTTCAACATTTAGAAAAGTTAAATAAGAAAAAAATANGTTCCATCAAGTAACTAAGGAATAAAAAAAAGCAACAATGTAATTTACATTTTCATGCAACGAAAGAGCTACAATATTTTTTAAAATTGGCTTTTAATTTGACTTTGAAGAATGGTTCTCAGAAATGCATTGAATTACACAAAACATTGATATATTTAATATTAAGAAATGAAATGAAGAAGTAATATTGATAACACTTGATTTCAAAAAACCGTGCAATGTTAAATAAATGATTTTCTCTTTGGCATTACATATCCACTCATTTTAATTTTAATTTCTATGTTGAAGAGCTTCTTCTCAATACCTTGTCATGCAGAATTTTTTTTCAAAATAGAAAATGAGTTTTTTTTCGGAAATTTCACGATGAAAGTTTACTGTAAATCAATTCTTTTCTATTTAATACATAATTGTTTTCTTTTTACTTTTAAAAGTGAAACTATTATTGCTGTATTTAGACATCCATCATTACATACATATTTAATAGTAATTATTCTTATGTTTCGTGACTCCACTTTTTAGAACATATTTTAGATCTGAACTTGTTATCTCCAAAACTCGCTATCTCGAAATTTTTTTTAGCATCCCTTAAACTTTGAGATATCGAGATTATACTGTATTATAAGGATGGCCAAATGACAGAATTCTTTTTTTAAACATTTTAGAAAATTTTTCCTTTGCAATCAAAGAAGTATATATCTGAATAGAAGAAATAATTTGAATTAACCATATCGCATAGCATTTTTTTATAATTATTTATACCAAACTATATTTTTAAAATCATGGTTTTAATAACTTTCATCCAATGATATTCAAACTGGATTAATGTAATTGAAATTTTTGGTGTAAAAATTTACCAAAATAATTCTTTAATTTCATGTTGTAACATAGGTTATTTATAATTATAGATTATATTTACTGCCTGACCATATAAGGATTCATAAATAGATATCGTGGTAAGAAATAA
This sequence comes from Parasteatoda tepidariorum, assembly GCF_043381705.1. NCBI lineage: Eukaryota > Metazoa > Arthropoda > Arachnida > Araneae > Theridiidae > Parasteatoda > Parasteatoda tepidariorum. Next base: position 11,136,614 of record NC_092212.1, read on the forward strand.
TATGGTTTGAAAAACCTGTGTCAAATATATGTAGTACCATAAGCAATAAATAAAACCAACAACTTCATTTTTGATCTGAAAATAGGATTTTTATGTCCAGAACTTAATGGTTCGAGAGCCTAACCTTACTGTTAATTAGTGTGCGCAGATGATACTTGAAAATTACAAAATGAGACACAAAAATGTACTTTCGACAAATAAACGTATCTTTTCATCCCCGATTCTAATTCTTGACCTTCAAAATACTGGTAAGCTGAAAAAGATGGTTCCAATACTGTAGGTTGGTGAGCGCTTGAAAGTTTGAGCTCCTAATGCTTAATTTGAGCCACAATGACTCAGTGGGTAAGGCACTGAGTTGTCATTGCAAAGTACTGGGATCCAAACCTTAGCTTGAAGCCCCAACAGCTTCAGATTGATCCAGAGTGTCCGTAAAATAAAGTCGACTGGTGCATATTATTGACTATGATGCGACAATCACGGCATTGGTCACGAAATTGTGGAGCCTTGACTTGCTTGACCCTTTTGATCTTTAACAGGATCGAATGCTAAAATTTGTATTTAACCATAGAGAAGAAACCCAAAAAAATCTCAGAAAAGGATTCAGCTAGAGAGATCTCAAACAACTCTCAACTCATAAGAAAGCATAAAAACTTCGAGTTCTCAAAAGAACTCGAAAAATTAAACTCAAAAATTACTATAATATATTCATGTCAAGATAGTTTAATAAAAAATATTATTTTATATTTATTTATATTTTATTATTAAATTTACGAACTGTCTAAAATATTTTGAATTGTAAGATATACATGTAAGGTATATATATATTTTTTTATTTAGCATTATTATGAGTATTATTGAACATTTTTTTAAATTTTAGAAGAAAAGAGAAAAATACGGTACTCAACTAATTCATGTAGTCATATACATCGAGCAGCTGCGTAGTGAATATCGGCTTTAAAGATTATTTTTTCTAAATTTATATATAAGAAGAAAAAGGGGAAAATATGGTCCTTTACTTATTCATATGATCGTATGAATAGAGCATTTGGTCACTGAATATCGGTCTTAATGATTCTTTTTTTTTAAATTTTAGAAGAAAAGAGAAAAATACGGTACTCAACTTATTCATGTGGTCATATACATCGAGCAGTTGCGTAGTGAATATCGGCTTTAATGATTATTTTTTCTAAATTTATATATCGAATTCAAATTTTTCAAAATTTTATTGAAGATGTCAGCATTACATAAAAAAGCTTTTATGAATTGCGTCCTGATTGAGCCTGCGAATACATTTAGTGAATGTGGAAATCTTTAAATTTCTGTGAATATTTGAGTTTCTGATGATCTTGCTCCAGTTAATCTGCATAGAATCTTGTTTCGGAGATTCGGAGAGATTCTACGTCAAGCAGGTGATAGGTCTTATTATTGGTAGATACAGAAGTTTTTTGAGTTTGAAGTTTCTTTGTAAGTTGTAAATTAAAGATTAAAATTGATGAATTACGGCTTGGGAATTAAAATAATATCACATTGGGCCTACGTGCAAGATCAGATCAGGATAGCTTGTTGTTAATTCCGAGTTTAAAATAAATGGCTCAGTTGATAATTAGGAACTGAGTAATGAAGAAAAAAGGATAATTTTTCAAAAACAATCGTTGTCTTTTTTTTTCCCCTTTGAACTCCTGAAATTTGAGGTTTTGGGTACTGCTCTGGTTAGTTAAATTTGAAAGTACTTTTTGTCAAAAACTGATTGAAATACCGACAGACAATTTTTTAATGAATGATTAAAAAATAAAGAGAATAATTCAAAAAGACTTTATACAGCAGAAGAATAAGTTTTCTTCTTGAATTCTATTTCATCCCCTTTAGAGCATTAAAAAACAAAGAAAAGTAAATTCGAACATACTTAGAGTATGACATAAAAATTCAAATTATCAAAATGCAAAGAAACTATTAACGAAATTTCCAATAACGTTACCCTTAAATAATTTGCATGTATTTCGATTTTTCGAAATTTTTTTTTTAGGGCTTGAAATTTAACGGCTTATTCTGTCCCGAACTCCTTTTTTCTTAACTTGAACACAGATGAAAGAAAATATGCCACGAAGCGGATTTCCCATGTTATAGCGTTATCTTAACAATTTACAATATCTTGTACCGAAATTCTGTTACTTTGAATAAAGATATTACTTAAAAATAAAATAAACAATTTTTTTTAACCATTTTTTGTTATATTTTTATTATTGTTTGTAATATTTGAATGCCTTTCAGGATATTCATTATTTTCATTTACTTATTTATTATTATTTTTTTTGTATTCATACTATCATGAAATTATTCTCGAATTTTGATCCATTTTATCCCTTGCGACTAACTTGCAATTTTAATTATTATGTAACCAATGTTTCAAATTCAGCATGGAGTAAAAAATAGAAATAGTTTACTTTCAGCTATTGTGTGACGAAAGTAACGCCTACTTTCTATCCGTCGCTTTCAATGTATTGCGAACAGGGGTGAAAGCGAGACGGAAAAGAGGAAAGGCTGGTAGTAAAACCATTTCAGTTATAGCTAGTTTTGGGGAGGAGTTTACTTATTCTTTTTTTAAATTTTTCAACAATATCTACGTTATTTTGGAAAAGAAGCAGTTTTATATATATGCCAGAATTATAAAAGAAATCTTGATAGTTACAGATATTTAATTTTTTTCGAAAAAAATGCTGGAATGAAATGTTTTACGTACCAGGTTTTTCTCTTTTCCGTCTTGCTATATAATGGCTTTCACCCATGATTGCGAACAGTTGCATAATTTGTTTTATGCTGTTAGATCATATTTCTATACAAAATTGAATAGTATTACTAGAAATATACTTGGCTTAATTTTCCTTAACCCTTTCGCGCCGACTGTCACAAATACGTGACAGCATAAAACCGTATCNCTAACTTGCAATTTTAATTATTATGTAACCAATGTTTCAAATTCAGCATGGAGTAAAAAATGGAAATAGTTTACTATCAGCTATTGTGTGACGAAAGTAACGCCTACTTTCTATCCGTCGCTTTCAATGTATTGCGAACAGTTACATAATTTGTTTTATGCTGTTAGATCATACTTCTATGCAAAATTGAATACTATTACTAGAAATATACTTGGCTTAATTTTCCTTAACTTCATAAAAAATTTATGATGTGTAGGTCGTTCTGCTTTTAGAAACATAAATTGATGACATTAAACTGTAAAAAAACATGAGAAGTAATATAAAATTGGCACTCGGCTTCGATGACCCAGCAACGAGAGGAAAACAGACTAGCAAATTTAATAAAACATGGGTCATTAAACTTCAGAAAACATGAGAAATAATCTGAGGGGGACGTTAACGCTTTGGGGATCGATGACCAAGCAACGAGAGAAATCGGTATATCTTTAACTCTTGTAAGTCAACAGAGTAGAGTGCCCGAGCGTTAAGACCTATGTATCATATTTCAATCATCAACATAGGAAAAAAATAAAAACATTACAAATATAGTTTATTATGATTACTGGTACAACTGCCCCTTACATGTAATGTTTAAGCAAATATTTATACTAGGGAACAAATTTATTGCATTTATGCATATATTTGATCTTACCTAGTTCGGGTGAGAGGATATTTGTCCCCCAGTGTTATTTTTTTTATTAAACGGAGTTTAAACAAATTTTTTTTTGTTTATAATTTTAACGAAATATGAATTTTTAAGTTTCTAAACGGTTTTCAAACAGGGAATATTAAAGCACTTGACCCAAGCAAATGTAGGTGTTACAGATTGTTGGCAATTCAATTTTAAAAGGACAATAGTACAGGGTAATTTTCACGCATACTGTTTACGTCATAAAATAGGATTAATGTTTAAACAAAGGGATTAAGTATCAGAATAAATTGAATTTGGAAATAATATTAAATAAATTATTATTCTTTTGAGGGTACTGAATTATCCTTAGAGATCTTGTACCTTTTGATGAAAACTAAGTCCTTTTTGTTACATTCATTACAATAAAGGATTTGTGCTGGAACTTAAATAAATATAGGAAATGATCGAAATATTTTTTTCCTTCTGTTACTGGTACAAAAGTTTTCTTCGGGTTACTCATGTTTCTTTCTTCATAACTACGCTCGGGAGAATTTTTTTTGTTGCATTTTTACTTGATCTTGCCTATTTCGTTTGTGACTATATTAAATTTAACACCAATTTGAAAATACAAATGCATATCAAAATGATTTTTAGTTTAGTTTTTTGGACGAATATTTAAAAACACATGACGTTAAAATATCGTGACATAAATTGAAATATATTATCGCCCTTTTACGTACTACAAAAACGGTGACACTTAGAGTGACACACTCGAATGAATTTTTAAAAAAAAATTGAAACTGGCTTGAAATTGAATATGATATGCTACTCCACTTAACAAGTGGTTCATATATGAATATATAGATATAAAATCGCTTCTTTTGTACGCAAATGGTTTAAAAATGTTAAGACATCGAATAACAAAGTCTCTATTCATTTCTCTACCGAAGAAAACATTGTAAACGATGAAAAAATTATTGGGATAGTTTAAATATATTTATCAAGTTACTGATGCTATGTTCATATCATGATTAAAGTAAAATATTGAAATTGTTTTCAATAAACTATGTTGAATGGTCAAAACTGACAACATTTTGATTCCTTAGAGTTACAGTGAAATAAATTTACAGTGAAACACTATACGTAAACTGACGTTTACACTAATCTACTATTCCCAGAGATGTCAACTTGCTCCATTTTGTGAAAATGTAAACAAGTATATTCAGCATTTTTAATGGTTTAATAACATAGTCTTCACTTAAAGAATATTGGAAAATAATACATTAAAAAGATAAAATAAAAGAATGCATTAAAATGTAAGGTAAAATTAAAGAATATAATATATTAAAATGATATTGAAGCCATATGTAGTTACGTCCTTTTCTTAATTCGAGTCAAATTTTAAAATTGCTCCCTAATGGTAAGGCAAAAATTCTGAAAAAATTGATTTAACTGTTTTCTTTAATCAATAACTTTTCTACAAAAATTTTTTGATGAAAAATCTGCGACTTTATTTCAAAGCGTTTTTATTTACCATGAAACGTGACGCTTACTATTAAATTAAATTGCTATTAATTTAAAAGTAATTAATAGCAATTTAATTATTTACTATTAAATTGCAAAGAGCATCAGTAAATAATTATATGATGGAACAATTTTTTTCTTCCATTTATGGAACTTGATATTATCCTTGTATTTTCGCTTAGAATGTCGAATGCCTCTCCATGCTTAGTAAGTTTTTAGTTTTTTTTTTCAAAACCGGGAAACAGCTTTTGTGAATTAATATAACGATCAAGTCCGCCAAGATATAAAAGTGCGTTGTGAAATGAGGAAAGAGTTGGCGATGCGCGCCTTGGTGCTTGGCGTTAGATTTTGTCATTCAATGTCATGGTTCCGCCTGATAAGTAAGCTCTGACTTTGGAGCTGTTTATTTTTGCTGAATAATTGTTCTTTTGTGTTTAGAAGGACTATGTGTCATTTTATTTCCAATGCATTCAGTATCTGGTAGATGCAGCCCAAGAACGAACGGTTTCTAACAAAGCGAGCATATCCTTAACTTACCCATCCCGAGCTATCTAGTAAAGATCTTGTGTAGAGATTAATAGTGAAGTTGACTTTAAGAAAAGAAAAAAATGATGACAGAAGGATCACCATTCTCTTCTTATGAATCTCAGACAACGTAACTAGAGATGGGCCAAAAGCAACGGAGCAGTGACTCCAACCAAAAAGATGTCACAGTGAAAAAATCACTTCGACTGACACCGTGACACACATCACTGCTACTTTCATTGTGACATATTTCACTGCTACTGTCGCTGCTCCTAAAATCACAGTGAAAATGCTTTTCACTGTTTGATTTCCTGTGACAGCCTGTCGCTGCTGCATACCGCACCTCTGGAAACACTTTCCTTGCTCCGCTGTCATAAATGTTACTGTTATTTTTGATCGAATATCGTAACGGCTTTCAGGAGCTGTTTTAGTTTGAACGTAATAGAAATTTACATTTATTATTTTAGTTCTATTTAGGAAATCAATATTATTTACCGAGCATCTATATGTGCCTCTCTTTCATTTTTACTTCTTTATTTTTGGATATAGTACTTGCGTAAAATTTCATTTCTAAAAATTTAATAATTTGATGTTCTTATTGCTAATTTACGTCGCACTAGAGCTGCACAATGGGCTATTGGCGACGGTCTGGGAAACATCCCGGAGGATGATCCGAAGACATGCCATCACAATTTTGATCCTCTGCGGAGGGGATGGCACCCCCGCTTCGGTAGCCCGACGACCTGCGCGCGAAGTCGAGCACTTTACGGTAGCACAGTTTAACGAGGACCAATACCGCACACCCTCGGTCCCTACGCAGACTGATCCAAGTGGTCACCCACCCGAAAACTGACCGTAGCCAGTGATGCTTGACTTCGGTGATCTGCTGGGAACCGTGTCTTAACGATCAGTCCACTGCGGGACGCGAATAATTGAAGAAACGGGAATGAGATTGGAATTTCTTAAAAGAATTTTCTGCATACATATAAATAAAATAATTAAATAAAAAATCCTTATAGCTAATTCACAAATTTTGTACAATTTTCAAATTTTTAAATAATTTTTACTTTATGAAACTCTCGGATTTATAAAGCAGTAAAAAAAATTGAAAAATGTATTCATATTTTGCTAAGTTGACAAAGAAAAATTACTATAAGTAATTTTTTCTATTTGCTTTTCATTTATTTTTAAATTTTTTTTTCTTAATATATATTGCTTTAAATACAGATAGAAGCTTCATTTGTTATTATGATATGAATGTTTAAAATATAACAAAATTTAAAAATATATGTAGCTATTGCTAAAATTTAACAATAATTCTATATTGTTGTCATTCAATTAATTGTATTTACCAACTTTCAATTTAAAATTATTAATCTCCATAATGAAAAATATTCTGGATTTTGATTTATAAAATTCTTTTAAGACACTCGATTTTAGGAAGTTTAAGTTTCTTTATTTCACATACCTTTCATCGAAATGAATATGCCAAAGTACAATGTTAAAAGACTCCNGATGTTTAAATGAAAGAAAAACATACACACACAGTGGAGCGATAAAAATTAATAAAAATCTACATCCATATGCCCCCCCCCCCTGAAAAAAAAGTTTGTAATCATTGGTTGGGGCAAATAAAAGGATGTTTAAATGAAAGAAAAACATACACACACAGTGGAGCGATAAAAATTAATAAAAATCTACATCCATATCCTATTTTTTTTTAATATTTCAAATGGCATTTATTCTATAGTTAAAAAAATTACTTTTATTATCTTTTTCTGATGCACATTAATGCTCTTAAACTATCAAAACTGTTTGAAAATTCTATTTCATTCCTCATCAAATACTTTAGGCCAAATTTTTATTTATTAAAAATTTAATTTCATATAAAAAGTGACGGTAATATAAATTAAAAAAGTCAGTGAATAAATTATAGCTTAGAAGTTGGGAGAATACTATTCAACTGCTTACAATTTTTCGGGTGCTCTAACCTCTACTGTCTGCGCTCGCCTTCTTTCGGATTACTTCTTAATTCGTAAAATGTAATTCGTATAGATCTAAATTATTATGTTACCTGATAAATTAATAATCATAAATAAAACAAAAGGTAAAAACACACTTTTCTTGTGTTTATGAACGTTTGCTTTGAACCTTTCATTTCTGATCAACTTATTCTTAATTTGTTTCGAACTTTTGTTAGCAAAATTTAATCGGTATTGTGTCATTATATTTGGCCTCCTCCTCCATAATAGTAATTAGAAATGGAAGTTGAACTGCTCAAGATTTATCAGTTTTTTAAGTAATATATACAAATATTTAAAAACTTACTAAAAAACATAAAATTATAAATTTATATTTTCAATTTGGCTTAATTAATTTGAAATTAATATGATTTACATCTTTGGTGTTTAAAGAAAATAGGTCAAAATTATAGTTTTTTGTGAGAGTAAAATTTTAACAGTTTTTGAAATGTAATTTTAGTTAAGACAGTGCTCGAATACCAGGAGCTAATACCATACCACCCTGATCATCTTCAAAGAAAATTAACTTTACCTTTAATAGTTTTAAAAAGAATTGTTACATAAACTAAAATAGAAGAATCGTTTGTAGATTTTATTTATATGTCCTTCGGAAGTAACTCCATAATAATTTTACTCTTTTAGCTTTAGATAATTCATAAAATTAACAATAAATCGTATTTATGATTACTACTTTTCAATGAACCTGCCTTAAAAGATTGAATTGATAATAAATAAAGAGAGAACGATGGTTCAGATAACAATACTGTGTCATGAAAATAGGCATCCATATGTTTATACACTTATTACAAATTTATCCCGTATACTTGTACGATTATTACAAATTGTAAGTCATCTACGAAAAGTATATGAAGCCATGGAGCTAGTTCCATGGCTGAAACCACTATACGTAGCTCTTTTAATATTTCAAAACGGTTGAAATGCCTGACTTTTTAGGTCTCGATAATTTCGCAAAAAAACGTTTGGCTCTTAATATTAAATCCACATTTCACGTATTTCAAAACTACAGAATTTTTGCACTAATCAAAAATTTTTCGCATGATTTAGAAACAATTTGTAGCAATTTTTTTTATTTTTTATAAATGCTTATTATTTTTCATATTTAATTTAATAATGATGGAAAAACTTTGAAATTTAGTAATTTAACCCTTTAACGGGCCCTTTATTTCTAGTAAAGGTAAACTAAAGTATTTTTGGAATTGAAATTGTTTTAAGAACCGTAATTGATATTAAAAAGAAAAAACTTATTTAGTTTATAAAAATGCCATTTTTTTGGTGGTAAATATATTTAACATGACCTATTAGGAACTTACTGACTTTTATTTTTCTTTATTTATAAAATAAATTCCTTAAATGCTACAAACTTCAAAAGGAATTATGTATTTTATAACTTTTATACGTTTTTTAAAAGTGACAAATAGTTACCAATTTTATTCAAACTCACTTCAAGAAAGCTGAAGTTATTGAAAAATGGAAACCTAAATTAAAAGTGGTAAAACGTGGTGGTAAGTATACTTACCACGGCCTACAAAAGGGTTAAATGCTTTACATCAATTTAAATAAGTAGTTTATGTCATCAAATCAAAATTTGAGCAATATTATTCTTATAGTTTCAGAGTTATAAAATATCAAGGAAAATCGTATTTTTAAATTTTTATTTCTCAAAAAAATTTCGACTGATTCCATTGAACCAATTTCAATTATCCAAATGTAATTCAAAACAAAAATAATTCTTTATATATGTTACCGGCAAAGTATGAAACGCCGGCATTCTATAAAATGCCTAGGCATTGTACTCGTATATAATGCTGGATGATTTTAGGCAAAGTATGAAATATGAGAAGTACTACATACTTTCCCTAGGTATTGTATATAATACCTAGGCATTCTACAGAATGACAAATACTATTTAGGCAAAGTATGAAAAAAAAAAAACGTTCTGATGAGGTTAATATGTAAATGATGTGCATTTCTCAAAAATAAAAATGTTATTCTGAAAAAATAATCAGAGTGTCATTAAAAAAAATTTATTCAAAATGCGTAATGAAAAATGAAAGCTGTACAAAACATAATTTATGCCTTTCTTATTAAGGGAAACAAAATTTTCGTACAAAAAATTCACATTTAATTCACAATTATTTTCTGTTTAAAAACAAATATTGCACAAAATATCCATTTCATCTCCTGTACTAGCATGGCCACAGAAGATTTTATACTTTGCAGGTTTCTCATTTGGCATTTTATAGAATGCCTAGGAAATGTGTGAAATATAAATCATTTCATACATTTCCGGCTAGTTTTAGGCATTATATACAATACCTAGGCATTCCATAGACTGTCGGTAACATATATACAAAAATAATTTAAAAAAAAATCTTTTTTATTATTTTGTTTAAAAACCATCGAATAAATTTTAAATAGTAAAAATGAAAATATTAACATCATTTGAAATTATCCTTTTTTAAAAGACAAAATTTGAACAATATTTCTCGAATAGTTTCAGTTATATAGATTTAAATAAACCATATTTTTAAACTTTTTGCTGTAAAAAAATATCTGGTAGTCAAGAACTTAAATATTTCGAAAACAAAGTAGGCGGAAAATACAGTGATTGAGAAATAGCAGTGTTTTTATCTTATATCTCTAACTTGTCACTACTCGTCTTTTTCTCCAAATAAATCGGGAAAGACTTAACTTATATATTCCGTGATTACAGAGTTGTAAGACGCGCTACGCGAATTCAAGAGGTCAAATTAAAGTGGTTTTTAAATATATTAAAAATAATAGTATTAGAATATTACTGGTAGATATAGGATGATTCTTTTTATATTTTTTAATTCATTATAAGATAGCAAAGTTGCCACCTTGCTCCACTTTATAGATGAGTATTTTTTTGCTATAGGAGAGTTTAAAGTTACTTTCTGCTTAGCATTTCAATCTGTAGTTAATTTTTCACCACTGCATTTTAAAAAATTATATGGGATTCATCTTTATTCTAACTATTCTACTTGCATTGTGACACTTCAAAAAAGTATGCTTTTTGTGGAGAACCTTCAAGTTTATAAAAAGTATCGCAACAACCTTTATTGTCTTTAAGAACTGAAGCAGAACACTTATGATGAGATTGTAGAAATATGTTTAGAGAATGGATAAATTTGTTTAGAACTTAAAAATGTTTATTTAAAACTCAAAAAGAAAAAAAAAAAACAAATTTCCAAAATTTTAGTAAGGCGTAACTTTTTATTGCAATAATTAGTGTAACACCTATTTATCAAACATGGTACTTATTGTAAAGTAACGCCTACTTTATAAATGCAGTTTTTAATGAAAAGTAACGCCTACTTTATATTTTAAACTCGACCCAAACAAATAGGATATGCACAGTAATAAATTTGTTAGTAAAATGGCACACTAAGTGGATAAAATGTAACAATCCTAAACTCTAACAATATGTACAAAATACCGTAAAAGTTATTAAAACTGGAACAAATGTCTCCCCTTTTTTATCTATCTTAGCTCAATTTCAAATTGAGATCGCATACCCCTAGGATTTTTGAGGAAGGAAAAAATAATAGTTATAAAAGTTTAAATTTGACAAATTTAATAAAAATAAAATACATCAATTGAAATTTCAGAGAACAAGAAAAAATGTTTTGATACCGAGTGCAAGACGATATCGGAATTTTTAATATCGCGATATAAAGTCAGAAATTATCAATAAGTATGATAAATCGTGTTATTTTCAGCATAACTCATTTACATAAATAATAATCAATAAATTAACATAATTTTGCTGCTCATAAAATACCGATTTCTGACATTACACCAGAAAAATGTTAATTTTAACGAGGCTCTCTTTGCAACCGATTAAAAAAATTTTCCTTATGTGTAAATTTGATTTTTCAGATAAAATCAACTATTTTTAAAATTTGAGATTGAACAACAAAATAAAAGTGGCAAACAAAGTAACATTCAGTCGAAAATTTCCTAGCACTGTAAAACACTGACGGAAAATGGGCCACCATACAGTATCCGTAATTTCAAGTATTTTTCACGCGTTGAAGTTTTTCGCTGGTTGATATTTAGTTTATTCAAGTTATATAGTGAGAATATTTTTATCGCTTAAGTTAAAATATCGATAATTTACGATGTATCACCCATCAGTTTGCAAGGAAAAAAAAACATCTTTTTAGAAGCATACACTTAATGAGAAAAAATTTAATTAGCTTTCCTTAATCTATGCTTATTTATTTGAATAAAGAAAAAAAAACAAAGCAATGTTTTAATACTGGGTAGCTACAGAAAAAAAAATGAACAAAATAGTTGCTTTTAGTAGCCTAAAAAAGAACAATTATTTATTAATTATTTATCACAAAATGCACTACAAGTGTTTTCAGCTATATGAAAGACATACATTGCAACTGCTAGCCTAGAATTTTAGAAAATGTATTTATGGTCTCAAAGGTTAAGGATAAAAATGTCCTCCACCACTAGATATAGGCAATTTAAAAAATCCGATAAACCAATGGTGTTCTCAAGTTCAATAAAAATTTTAGTTTGAAAATGTCTACGCTAATTTTAAATGTTAGAGGCAGTGGTCGGAAAAACTACATTATTTTTGTAGTTTATTAGGAATGCTTTGTTTACAGATGTAGCTAACTACAACTACTCTTATTTAAATATAGTGACTACAAACTACTTTGGAATTGTAGCAACTATTTAAGGAGACGAACTTAATTTGCACCTATGTTCAGAATGGTTTTGAATAAGAAATAGGATTACATTAAACGTAAGGGAATAATTAAGAAATATTTTTCATGTTTACACGAGTTATTCCAAAATATTTTTTTCAAATTTGTTCTTTTAACTTTCAATCTTTTTCAACAGTGAATATTTGATTTAAGAAATTATCAAATACTGAAATTTTATAAAAATTGTTTAATGCTCTTTTATATCCTCTAACAAATTAAGTACATAGAAAATATCTTCCCTTCCTTTTAAATAACACCATTTCATAAGTGTGCATTCACTTGAGAAAGTGTGACAAAGGTGATTAAATTATCTATTTTTCGTAATTGCTAGCTTAAATACTAGTTACACATAATTCTAAATATGTAATTTCCGTTACCGCTCAGCTACAGAAACAGGATCATTTCTATTGACAGATATGCGAAGATTTGTCACTATCTAATTCGAAAAATTAGTGGCTTTAGAATAGTGCTTCTTTTCTGAACTAAGGTTAAAAATAGCTGCCAGGATTCGCTACTAACTACTGTTTTTATGCATCGTACTACTCACTAAATTTTTTTTTAAAAAGTAGTACACTACAAACTATGAAAAAAGCAGCCACTTCTGACCACTGGTCAGACGGCACACAAAATAAATCCTAATCCAACCTAGCTATTCAGCCTACTGTATCAAAATGCATTAATTAGTAAGTAAATGAATAGGGAAATTGTGTTAATATAATACTCCATAGGTTAAAAGACACAAAAAGTTGAAAACTACTCTATATCATGTAAGAAACATGACCATTAGAAGAGAAATCCTTCATGGCAATTTCTTTTTCAACTAAATAAGTAATTCAAAGTTTAGAGAAAAAACAGTTCAAGTAATGCTAGAATAAACCATAAAGTTTCAAATGAATTTTTTTTCCTCCTCAAAATCGTAACAAATTACACAGTGAGGATAATCATACTTAAATTTGTTTGTATTGTAATATTATAATTATTATTATAAGCTTCATTGAACAGCTGACCTAATTTTGGGTTTACAACTACACTAATGTTCAACTCCGTAGTCTTGTAATTTTGAACCCAATCCAGAAGACAAGGGAGTTCCTGCATGAAGTATTTGGAAAAATTTGCCCTTGTGGCAATGGTGCAATTACCCCGCATTTGCGTTACATGGCGAGGAAGATTTCCCATGGTTAGCCTGATAGCAAGGGGACTCTTACCCATGATCCATCTACCACCGAGGATATTTTACGTCAGTACTGTGGTAAAGGCGTTTTTTCATTCTGCACATTTTAATAGAGGGCGTTGTCTTCTTTTGTTTGAGTTTCCTTTGCATTTAGTTTGCTTGAGAAATCGCTGTTTGACCGGTTTAATGTGAGTTTTTATTTCCTCAAGATTTTGTTGAAATTTCTTTTCTGATTTGGTTTTATGTATCTCTTCCTGGATTTCTATAAAACCTTCGGGATACTGAGACAGTTAATTTTGGCATTTGTCCTCTCTCTCTCAATAGAAAAGGTTTTGTTTTATGGCTTCCGAGGCCGGTACCCCCTGAAGACGTCGGCTTCGGTGGTCATAATTTTATTTCCATTGCTTCAATTATTCTTTCTTTTGAAAATTCTGCTGCTTTCAAGCACATTTCTTACAAAGATAGTTTAATTTAGATTTAATTATTTTGTATTCTTTTAATTAATGGTTTACATCTCAATTTCTCAAAACTTTAAAATACCAATGAAGGTGAAACAGAATTTGTCAAGAAAAGTATCTCCGATAGTAGAGCCTCCTCGTTGCCCGATTTGGGTCTAAATCTCAGTTCTCAGTATTTTTAATTTCCAAGACAAAGTAATTGTGATTTAGATTTTCAAATAAACTACAATTTTAAGTGTTGAAACAATACAAAACACAAAAGGTTTTCTTTTATTTAGAAAAAATTACAACTAATTTCCTACCACAAACAACAATTTGTTGGCATGAGAAATCTAGAAATATATATAACAGGGTAAGAAAGTTGGAATTATCACCGAGAATATCACATTAAAAGTGTTGCAGGAACACACACACAAATAATACATAAAAAGTCCTACGGGAATGTATTGTTTCCATTTGGCCTATTTAGTGATCCTATAAAGATAAAAATAATTATGATTCAGCACAGTGCAAAGAAATAATTATGCTACAACACTGAGCAAAATGATTCAATACAATGCAAAAAAATAAGAATGATTCAACAAAGTGATTCACCACAATTCAAAAATAATTATAATTTGACACAATGCAAAAATAATGAATTCTTATAGATAACTTTGCCAGCAGTTCCCCTTTTTGTTTGAATTTTTAATTATTCCTTCCCTCTGCAGAACTTTATAGATAAAGTAAACAAAGACAATTAAAAACGTATTTATGAATAAAAAGACATTATTTAAGAAAGATTTAATAAAAGGGATGTGGAATAAACCTAAATTAGTTTTTATGTGTGACAGTTCAATTTGAAGTCATAGAACTGTGACTTCTCTATTAGTTTTTTGGTGTAATGTCTGTTTGTAGCTGAAAATTAACAAAATTATCAGAATTATGTTGTTTTTCTTTCCCAATGAAAACTAAAAAAGAACTGTAGTAAATCATTGTTAAGAAAACATATTTCTCTATTAAAATATTTGGTAATCAAATATTTGGCCATCAAAATGATAAGGAAAGTTTTAGTAAATGCACGATCCTTTAATAAAATATTCAATATATTGTTATTAGAAAAATTAAATTTATGAAAAAAAATTATCCATTTCTTTTTCATCAGCATTTTACGTCAAATAAGTTCATAAAGGTAACTGAAATATGAAATAAGTAATTAATTATTAACCCTCCTGGCGGCGAACCCGTAATAACTCGGGAATCATTTCTACACGCAAAGCGGCAAGCCCGGAATAACTCGGGTTGCCTATCTGCCTCTCTAGCGGCGTGCCCAAGTTTTTGGCTGGTGTTTATTTTCCTTCCCCTACGACCGCCGACTGGGTACTAATTGAGAGGTGGGGATAGCTGTCATCATAAATCACTGTAACTGAGGAGTTGTGAGTTTATTTTGCAGTTCATTAGTAGTTAAATTGTACTGATAGCAAAAGTTTTGGGTGAAGGAGAAAAATTAATTTAATGTTTTATTTTATTTATTTATTTTAGCTTTTTTTCTTTTGTTAATATCAAATCAAACATTTCGTTCTTTCATTGCCATTTAATTTTTATTATTATTTCTTTTTTAAATTGAAGTTTTTCTTGGTAAAATTAGTGTGGGGGGATATATTATCGCAAATTACTTTTAACTTTTTTATTATTAATTATTTGTTTATTTTGAATAAATTTTAAAATATCTCTATTAATAATGTTCTGCAGTTTCATTATAAGGACTGTAAATTCGATATTTTGATAATATTCATTAATTGAATTTTAATTTTTGAACTTAATAGGAAGAGATTTTAACTTAGTTTAGATTTTGACTTATTTTATTTCTTTCACATTATTTTAAAAATTTTCTAGCAAAGAAGGAAATGAACAAAAAGAAAATAATAATAACAATAAATAAATAAATAAAGAGCGAATAAATAAAATTATGTTTTTTTTTTCATGTTTTAAGCATTTTCTTTGAATTATCGCATCTGAAATTTATACAGAAATAAAATTTTAAAAAAAATTTAACAGAATACGAAAGACAGTTATTGAAATTTTAAAAAATAACTTGCACATTCAAAAATTTTTTTGCAAAATGAAAAATCTTATAACCGCAAAGAAACCAACGAGATTAAATATCTTTTTAAATTTAATTTTAATTAAAGTTTATATAAAATTATATTAGTTTAAATAATATTAGTTTATATAAAAACCATATAATAATACTTTGAAGCAATTTTTCCCAGCTAAACTCTGATTACTTCCTGTGACAATTTTAATATCAAGTGATACTATCAAGTAATTTATTAATAATGAGAGTAAAATTCTTAAAACTAAATAAGATACTTGTTTTATTGCGTCATAATAAATGAATTTAACGAA
>NC_092212.1:11153322-11170152 GCF_043381705.1 Parasteatoda tepidariorum
ATCTTCATCAACGAGAAAGGCGAGGGCCATACAGTCATGTCTTTTAAATATAAATTGTAAAAAGATTAAAACATTCTGGAAACAAACACTGAATTGCAGGAGGATTCAAAAAAGATAGTTGAAAAGTGATCTACAAAACGAGTTCCATCCATCAAACTGTCATTCCCTTGGCTGACCCTCCCATCCAAAAGCTGACCACATAGAGCGTAAATAATTCCCTTAACTGCGAACGGAAAAAAAGGGGGGAGGCATTCCTTTTGTCTGACCCTTCCCGTTTCACGGACAACTCTGTTAAATATGCTCGACCTTCTAAGAGAAAAACTATTTTAAGTAAGCGCCACCAAGAGGGTTAATTGAATCAAACTGAAATTCAATAAACAGTACACAAATTATTATAAATAATTATAAACAAATTAGGGAGGCAGGGAAATAATTATAAAATAAAGGGGCATGACAAAAATGGCCACGTATCGCTCCTTAATATTAAACTCTGTCAGGTATTGTATTATAGCATACTAAATAACCATAGCAAAGGAAATAATTATAGATATATTAAAAGGCCCACAATGTGGCATACTATTTGATATGTATGCATATATTTCTAACTGCTAGCATTAAAGCGCTAAGTGTAAAAAAAATAAAGAGTTAAAATGGAGAAATTGCTGCTTATATACTTTATACATATGAGCCTATATCTCCCCTTAATATTAACGATTATTTTCAAATTCAAGGAACTCCTTTAATTCTCTAATTGTGAAACTTTAGGGTTCCATTGGAACACAATTCGGGAACAGCTACTCTATGCTTTAGGAAAAGATATCAACTTTTAAAAGCTCAAACTAAAATAAAAAGACAAAGAGAATGTTAAAAAAAAGAAGATATATTTATGAATTTATAAATCTAAAGGTAC
Source organism: Parasteatoda tepidariorum (assembly GCF_043381705.1). Taxonomy (NCBI): domain Eukaryota; kingdom Metazoa; phylum Arthropoda; class Arachnida; order Araneae; family Theridiidae; genus Parasteatoda; species Parasteatoda tepidariorum. The sequence goes on from NC_092212.1 coordinate 11,154,233, forward strand.
TCAGTAAATATCAGTTGGTCATGTTGTTGTTTTTCTCATCCCCATGACCAGCAGAGCTAGATCAGGACCATGAGCTCGTTCACTTTAAGAAAGTCTAGCACCAGCAGAGGAGCTTGAACCAGGTCCCGTCTGGTAAGTCCCAGATAAGATAAAATGTGGACAGGGGTGGCTGGGCAGCAGAACACTTAGTTTTGAAGTGTTTATTACTATCGTTATAAGTCATTGATGTCAGATGTCCACTGAAGAAACAAGTGATGGCAGTTTGTTCTAGTCTATTGCTCCCCCGAGCCAAGTAGCCCCCTGGACACCTACTCTGATACCATGAGTGTACCGGCGTGACCGTCCAAATGGCCATATTCTTTGCCTTACATTTAGAAAAATGCTCCAAGTAAGTAAGAGGAGTGACAGTCGTAATAGCCTCTATAGCACCTGCTTTGGCCAAACTGTCAGCAATCTCATTCTCAATCACAATAGCAACATGTGACGGAATCCATTGAAAGTGAATCCGATGAGAAAGGGAAAGATGTTTTCGTTTCCTGAGAATGTCAGCACCAACACTGTCCCTGACATTATGCCAATCGGCCAGGTGCTAGATAGCACTTTTACTATCCGAAAAGATCCAGATATCAATAAACCGTGAAAGCGACATGATGGAGTTACCCCATCCATGAATTGTTCAGTGGGTCATAATACAATTTAGACAGTATGTCCCAAATAAAACACTACTATTTTACGTGAAACATAACAAATTAAGACATTATGATTAATTTATCAAAAATTGTTAATATCTCTTAAATACATTCCTCTTTAAACTACAGACATTTATAGATTGAAAGCATGCATGATTATAAAAATATTTGCAAAGATTTCCTTTTAGGAATGAGTGGTATAAACATACATAAGTTAAATTACCTCCAAGAGGTGTAGAGTTGCAGTAACTATTAAGTCTTTGTAACTGTTGATATTGTTGTTGTTGTTGATACGATTGTTGGCGACTGAGAGTCTCATTTCTAATCCTTTGACCCAAACTCATGTTGCTACCAACTGCAACAGAAAATTTTTGAGTTGAGTCAAATGCATAAACTAACATCAATCAATATATGAAATAGAACATAAGTAAAAATCATAAATCTAGGACATTGCCAGGAAATTTATACAAAAAAGAGAATGACTTCAAACCTAATTTTCTAATTTTAATTTCATTATTCAAAAAAGCAAAATAAAACACTTTGCTTTCCAACCACATTGCTCTAAATAATTGTTTTAGGAAAAACCTATCTAAAACCATACAAATAGAACAGTTAGTTCTATCCCTTAATTTTAAAGTAATTATTCTGATGCACAATTTTTATGGTAGATTATGGTTCAACTTTTTATTTTATTTTATATAATAGTCTCTACAGTCCTGTTTCCTGACAATGGAATATAAATAATTGAATTACAGGAACACCATAAAAGCTAAGAACCAGAAATGGTGCTTTAGAACAAGTGGCGTTACTTGTTCAGAACATTGAGACAGCTGTCTGCTTTCAACTATTTTTTCCTTTCTCTCTGATATTGAATATTTATTTAACATAGACTCTCCATCTTTTGATATCATAACCAAACTTCAACAAAATTCTAGCAATGGACAAAAAAGTTTTGGATGGTAAAAACCAGGGTTTTTACTCTGGTTGGTTTTTTAGAATGGTGTTCTTGAGCAGTAAGTACCCAAATTTGGGACTACTTTATTTCAGGGGAAGAAGGTATTCAATCACTATTCAAGTTCCAGTATGAGGAAGGGGAATTACATTTTATACTTTATGTTGAAAGCTAAGAGAGATTTTTTCAAAGGCATGCTTCAATTCAAACCTTTGGTTTAGATTAGACATTTTGCAATGCTTAAAGAGGTTTTGTAAACAAAGTTATATCAGAACTTGCAAGTTCAAAATGTCTTCTTTAGAAAAAAAAGTTACATTAGAAAGGAAAATACTACGATGTCATAAGGCTTATGAAAAAATTTAGTTATGGTATTATTGCTTAAATGTGTTCTATTTTTATATGTAAAATTTTTTTTTAAATTTAATGATAGCTTCAGAAAGTTATTAGAACACAAGAGGCAAAAATTTTATTTTTATTGAAGTTTGAAATAGAAACTTGATTCTATCACAGTATAAGCTAAATACAGTACGTTCCTTGGACAAACATAGGACATTTAATAGAAATATAATTAAAATTTGTAGTAATCTAATGAACTTAGTCATGATTTAAATCCTTCTCCTAATGGTGTTATACAAAATGCTTAGTACAAATGTCATGTTTCTTTTTACAGGGTATCTGCTACATTTTAGATTTTCCAATCCATAACTTTTCATGACCAATTCCAGGAATTTTTCATGACTTAACAAAGTTACTATTTTCTCTGACAAAAACACAATAAATTTAAAAAACCATTATAATAACATTAATTGAAATGATAGGTACAACCAAAACTGTTATACTCTGCATCTTCATAATTATAGATTTTAAATTTAAAAAGCAAGAGTAAAGAAAGAGTTGAAACAATAAAATAGCTCAGCAAATGTTTTTCTTTCTTTTCAGCAGAATTATATTCTAAAGATACTTTTTTTGTTCATCAGAGATGAAAGAAATATGCGATTGTTCTATTTTCCTTTCCGGAAAAAAAAAAAAAAAAANAAAAAAAAAAAAAAAAAAAAAAAAAAAAAAAAAAAAAAAAAAAAAAAAACAATAAAAATTCTGAAACACAGAAGTTTAAAAGATAATTCACTCTATAAAAAAAAATTTTTTTTTCATTTTTTGAAAGAACACCATAATTTTTAAAGAACAAGATAAAAAACATTTTATATTTTCAGATATTCGGAACACCATGAAATGGGGGCGGGGGAATTCGTTTCCATTTCAAAAATTAGATTTTTCGACGACTAAACCTATGACTTTCCATGATTAAAAAAAAAAAAAAAAAGTTAAAATCGAGACATTTCATGACAAATTTTGCTTAGTGCCGAAATTCATGACTTCCCTCTCAGGTGCGCAGATGACATATTTTTATCAATTCAGATAGGCTTTTATCATTTGCCTGAAAATGCTAAAATGTAAGAAACCCTGGGTCCTAGAGCACAATTATCATAATGCAACAATAAGTTTTAAAAAGTAATACCTAAGTATCTGCTAAAAATGTAGAGAGAAAATTATGAACATTAAAAAGGATCACTATACATACATGAGGGAACTTGTTGTTCAAAAGAAAATTGATGTTGAGGGAAATTTTCAAAACTATGGTTTTGTTGTGGTGGTTGCTGCTGCTGTTGTTGTGACATCATGAAAGCATCTGGAGGCTGGATGAAAATATTCAATTATGTAGCACAAAATTAACAATTTATATTTTAAACTTAATTTGGAGTAACAATAAACTTGCAATTTATTATTTGCACAGGGATTACTAAATATGAGAAATACCCATACTGCAGCTCCAATTTTTGGACAAATTTCAGTTTACAATGAAGTTTTTATTTTTCCACACTTTAAGACATTGAATAATTCTGGTAATTCTGTTAGAAAGATATATAAATTGATTTAAATCAATATGCGTACGAAGTCTTGATAGANTGGAAAAAAAAAAAAAAAAACAATGAAATTGACTTGCCTGAATATAATTAAAAAAAGAAAAAAAAATTATTATGAAACTCATGGTTCATTACAAAGTAATTCAGTTTCAATTCTATAAATTTTGCTCTTCTGAATGTGTTTCAGAACATGAATTAACAAGTTTCAGAATTTAACAAATATATGCAAAAACTATCTCCAATTTATAGTAAATAATACTATTCTAGATTATTCTTTATTAAACCTATTACAGGGTGCGTAGCCAAATCTCTCAACAAAATAAGCACTTTTTAAGCACTCAAAAAATATTTTTAAACACGAAATACATTAATAAAATGCAAAATAATTTTCAAAGACTTTAGATGATCATGAGAAAATAACTAGTTTCTGACAAAGAACTCTTTTCTTGATTATATTAGCCCTTATAAAATGATAGAGAGATTTTTTGGTTCGATATCAGAGGGTGAAAATAAAGTCTGAAATAGAGAATATGCAGCAGAGTTGCACACGAGAGTGCAATAATCTCACTGAACCCAGCTCAGTAGACGCACATGCGGACTTGCAAGTATTTAATCAAACAGGATGTAAAATGATTGGCGCTTTCATATGCTACGGACTGACGGTACGCTGAAATGAATTGTGAAAACGTTGAATAGAACAATGGGAAAAAACACGCTTTTACATAATACGTGGCGAAAATCGACATTGTTAAAAAATCTTATTTTTGAAAAAGGAAAAATTAAGCACTTTTTAAAAACACACAATAATATTTGGCAAGAAAGCTGAACAGGTCGAATACCGGCTGAATATTCATTACATCGCTACCCGCAATAGAACTTTTATTAGAGGCTACTTTTGAAAACTTGACTTTATCAAAAATTTAAAATTCTAAACTAAAAAAAAGTGATATTATTAATGTAAAGCAGTTTTTAAAATATGGTAAGCACTATAAGGTTTATGTAAAATTTAAGTATAGTATATAACACTTTCATTGATTAAAATTTAGGACTTGATTTTTCAAACCAATAACAAAGCATAAAATTTATGCACATTAACAAGCATAAAATTCATTAGTCACAAAATAAATCTGAAATATTTGTAATCAAAGTTATGAAATAGAATAGTCAGTGGTCATTCTAACTACACTTTTTGATATTAACTACAAATTTTGAAATGCAGTCACTACTTCACTATCTTCAATGAACTTTGCTAGAGCCAGGGCCGGATTAACCATTAGGCAATACTAGGCCATGGCCTGGGCCCCCCAATAAAAAAAATTTAATTTAAGGGCCCCAAAAATTTGAATGGCCTAGGGCCTCGTTTACACTTAATCCGCCCCTGGCTAGGGCTGTTCAGAATCTTTAAAAGTATCAGCCAATTTCAACATTTATAAAAGGAAAAGTAATTATGTAGAAACTGAGAATTTTCTGCATGTGAATTTGATAACACAATTTCAAGAAAACAATGTAACAAACAACTGTTGCCAACACTTTTAAAAAAGAGCTTGGTGCTCGGAAGAATCAGAAATATTTCGCATTAACGTTTGGCCATGCCACTCTCATTGTGCTCACGAACCCATGAAGATTTGCACCAATTAGATTTTAAAAACTAATTGCAACCAAACATTGTTTCTTTACTAAGGTTCCTATTACAATTATATTGCACAAAAATATTACAAAATTTTTTGCTACTTGTAGCACTCTACTTACAACCATTAATTTCAATATTACTGATCACAATTTTTTTATTTTATTTAAAGAAAGTAATATAAAACAAACTCTTTACTAGAAAAATAACCTGAAAATTCAGGATAAAATTAAAGGTGCGCATTTTTCGAGAAAAACTTGGCAATTATCAAAGTAATTTTTAATTCCTATTTTTTTTAGTAATTAGTCACCCTGTGGTGACTGTACTCACTTATAAGACGTCTTATACTTACAGACACTTGTGCAGCACTCATGTAGTGTTGGGGAGAATAACCATTAACCATTGAGTTGTTGCCCACAGACATTCCTGGTGAGAATCTTGGAGTTTGAATGGTTAGTGTGTTGGCAAAGGGTGGGGGAACAGGCTGACTTCTTTGCTGAGTGGGAGTTACTGTTTGTGAATGAAGAGAAGATCTTCCAACAGGACTTTGAACTGAAGGTCGAAAAGAGGTTTGATTGTAAAAGTCCACTATGGGAGAATTTTGGCTTCCTGAAAGAAAAAAAAGAAGAAAATTTTGAAAATACAAAACTATTTAAATGTCAAGTCTGTTACACGTTCGAAGTTAACGATTGTGTACTAGTAGAAGAAGTAACCTTAATCCGTTCAGGACCGTGATTTTTCTTTCATGGACCACTATGTCATACAAGACCAGCCCTTTTCACTCAAGTGGTCTATGATCAAAATTTGGTACTCTTGAATTAGTACATGTACCTTACTTTGGTTTGATACTCTTTAGTATGCATACTCTAAGCATGTGTGCGTCTGGAAAAACAGATCTTTTTTGACAGCTGAAATAGTCACAAGAATGTCACTGTAATCAAATATTAACTTTCATCAAAACAGAAATAAAAGTTTTCATGGTAAACTGTTTGTAAAAAAACATAATTAACTTGGAACACACACACTTTGCACTCTGTACACTCTGACGAACAGAATAATAAAATAATAAAGAACAGTAAAAATACAACATAAGCGTCTTCAACGGAAGCTTAAGCATTCGTGTATTAAAGTTGACAAATGAAGTCAAAGGGTAGGCATGATCAACCTACTAAAGAAAAAAAAACAGGTCGAACACTAGCATGATGTCACCAACGTAAGTTGAATGCACGAGAACGCTATGTCACCAAAAACTGGTTTCACAAAGCTGAAAATGATATAAAATTTATTACAATCGATCAAAGTAAAAACCCTTTAAGTATTAATATATCTAACATATTTCCTATTCTGAATGAGTGATAACGACATTTGTTTCATGTAACTAAAGGAATAATGATTTTTAAAACTTTTGCGACCAAAATTTTATATTCTCTATGGTAGGCAAGTTAAAAGTTGTCGAAAGCATGATATGCGAAATTCATAATAAATTATAGTGAATGAGATACTTACGATTTTGATATACAGGAAGATAATTATTGGGGGAAAAGACAGGCTGTTGCACTCTTTGTTGTGGAGCATTATGTTTCTTGAATGCATTGATTGGAGTGGTATTTAAAGAATTAACTTCTATTCTAGCTTTTTGTTTCTCAGAGACAACAAGCTCTCCCAAACCACCAAGAGCCGTCTGAACTGGATCAAAGTCTGAAACAAAACAGGGAAAATAATTTTTTTTCATTCTTACGCTGTTTCTTACAAATAGTATGATATCAATTATTAAACATGATTTCAACTTAATATAAAAATTAACAAGTTCATACTTGTATGGACTAAGATTTTTTCTCTCTTCTTAATATACTTGAAATAAATATTAAATTTCACTACTGACAACTATAATGCGGGAAAAAAAACCCATGTACATTTATAAAATAAGCAAGAAATATTTTTTTTAGCATGAAATATAATTATGAGCAAAATTTTTTTTGCTTCATCCTATTTACCAAGCTACAACAAATTACAGAAAAAGTGAAATTGAAGGTTCATACTTTTAGCCATTTTGATTAAACTATTCCAGTGGTGTAAGTGGCAAAACGTGGTTTTGGAGCATCTTTGGAGCAACAAAAAAGCAATTTTGGAGCAGCAAAACAAAGATTTGGAGCACATTTAATAAAGAGAATTAAAACAAGAATTTTTAATTTCGATTATTAATAACATATCATTAACATTTTTTTGAGGGTCCCTGTATTAACAAATTCAGTTCTTTTTGGTATTTTCTTCTTTTTGGTTCTTCGGAAAAAAAGGGGAAATTCTGCCAAAAAGTGGAAAAACTTACCTCTAATTCCTGAAGAGATGTTTTAAAAAATTCACTTAAAATCTAAAACTACTACCTAGTAATAACCACAAGACCACATAATGAGCAGCAGGAAACACTGGATTTTAATTATGATAACATAAATAAAATCCAGTGATAACCAGAACATAACAGTTTATAAGCATTTCTAATAATAAAATATCTTACCTAAACCACAGTCATCTTTTGGCTCAAATGAATAAGCTGACCGATCCCCATCTGAAATACATTGCATCAACAAATTATCTTAACTATTTTCATATATAGCATTACAGTCGCATTATTTTGTATATACTTTGTGATATCTTGATCTTTAAATTGATCAAAAATTTAAGAGTTTAAGTCACACGCTTTATCGAAGAAATTTTCTTTTATACGTACAGGGTACTTTAAAAAACCAGATGCAATATGAAATCACAAATACAAAAAGAATAAAAAAAAATTTATATATACATGGCATCTTATAGAGCTTATACGGCAAAATTAGGAAATTTTGCTCTAGGACAAGGCGCACTTGCAGTACTTTTACCAGAGGCAACTTTTAAAAAATTTGAAAACTACAATGATTAAAAAATAATAACACAGTGAGCACTTCTCAAAATATAGTAAACATTACATAGTTTATTTCTAAAATAAAAAAATTCAGAAACAAGCACAAAATAAATAAATTTTTAGAAGATTATAAAATATCCATAATGATTCCATATTTATTGTAAAATATAATTAAATTACATTCAATGCATTTTTGTAAATGGAGCTGACAGGCAGACAGAGACCACTGTATTGCTTATTTTAAGATTAGGATTTTTAATAATAATTATACAAAAAATGCATGCTCAGGATTCATATATAAATAGATTTGCTTTCTAGTGAAAAAAAAATCATTGATTATCTAGAGCAGTAATCCCTCTAAAATATGTGGTAAAGCATTAAGGTCTCACGGAAGAGACTGAATAATAACAATAATAGAAAAATTCCAAAAAAAAACTTTATAAGAACATTTCTATGTTTGGTAAAAAGATAATGCTCTAAAATCGTTTTTCATTGTTTCTAGCATCCTTATTGAGCTGAAAACAAGAAAAAGATCTGAAAACCTCAACATAAAATCAATAATGATATTTACTTGATCTTTTATTTTAGTTTTTATTTATCTTTTACTTCAGAGAATCTTTTTAACCAACATACATCAACACTTTCAGTAATACAAAAATTATGAAATTGTTAAGAACTAATATTTCACATGTACATTTTTTTATTTACAGAGTATCTGCTACATTCTAGATTTTCAAATTCATGACTTTTCATGACTTAATATTACTATTTTCTCCCGACAAAAACAGAACAATAAATTTGAAAAGCATTATAATAACATTCATTGAAATGATAGGTATAACCAGTAAAATAGCTGAAGCAGTAAAATAGCTCGAAAAAAAAAAAGCAAATATTTATTTTCCTGCAGAATTATATTCCAAAGATACTTTCCTCGTTCATCGGAAAGGAAAGAAATACTCCAGATTTTTCTATTCTCAATTCGGAATAAAAAAACTCGCCAATGACTGGTTTGCTTCAGTTAAAATGATTAAAAAAAAAAAATTAACAAAAATACTGAAATCACAGAAGTTTAAAAGATAATTCATTCTAGAAATGATGTTTCTTCTTTCATTTTTCTAAAAAAACATGATAAAAAAATTTTATATATTAATAAAATATGACTGTGAGTGGGGACTTAGTTAGAATTTCAGATATTTGGAACACTATGACATTGGGCGTGTGGGGATTCTATTTTAGAAATTAGACCAATTTGGCGACCTAAATCCATGACTTTCCATGATTTTTTTTCTTAAAAAATAATTAATATCATGACATTTCATGACTTTCCGGGTGCGCGGATACCCTGTATTTATCTCTTTTATATAATACTTAACTTTACCCTCTCCACATACAACATGCATTCAGCTAAGAAAAATAAAGATTACTTGAACTCACCATTATTAATTAAGTGATTCCTGAGCGTGAGGACATCTAGATCTTGATTGAAAGGACTAAATGTTTCTGAACATCTAATATTGTTATCTTTATGTGAGTTCATTAAGCGAGTAAGTAAAGATTCTTTAGCGGAATATCTTTCTTCGTGAAAGAGATTGCCATTGGGTATTACAGGCGGTGTCTCTCTCTTGACGACAAACTTTTCTTCAAATACATTTTCTCCAAATTCCACTTCGGCACTCTTATTTACACCTCCCAAGTCCATGGAACTGCTACTTGAATTATTTACAGGAGAGTTCATGGGTATTAATGTTTGTGGTACACACTGTTCACGAGATAAGTTCTTTAGCACAGAATCACAATGATTGTTGTGTGAGGAGGAATTGGTACTTAGAGTAGAGTCCGAAATATTAGCTACCATCATGATGTCTTGCAGTTGTTTAAAAACTGTAGTATTACTATCATTTTCAGAGGGGGATAAACTTCTGTAACAAAACAATGATAAACGAAAAGTTAAAACAAAAATCATGGAAGAAAAGCACACACAAGGAAACAATATAAGAGAAATTATAAAATGAGTAATCCTCTGTGATAAAATTGAAATTGATTAAAAATAAGTATCTCTCTCTACTAATGAAATTTTTATAAACATTTATGCATGTTTTGCAGTCACATAGGTACACCTTCATAGTGTGAAAACTATTGATAAAGGTGTAACAATTAATAATTATTTACAATCAATAATTATTTCAGTTGACACTGAAATGTGTATAGTATAGGGCTAAATTAACAGTCACCATTGTCCAAAAGAGCTCTAAATATATATAATAAAGCTATTTATTAGCCATTAGAAAGCTGTCTGTTAGTCGCTACATTCAAAAAAGCACCCTAATATGTATTTTTTTAAAAAATTATTATGAAATTAATGATTAATTTAAAAAACTTTGAAAATTACTTAATATCACACTTCCTTCAGAAATTTTTTCTTATAACATGTATTATATGCCATAATTTGAAAAATGTCTAACATAAATAACATTAAGTTTCTTTTTTCTTCTTTTTTTTCAAATTTCAAAAAAATGGCAACTGTAAAAAATTCAACTGGCTATTGGCCAATAGCAAAATTTTCTAATTTTGTCCAATGGTGAACAGGCTTGAATAAAACTATAACATTAGTTATTTTGAAACTTTTTTAAATCAATTTCAATAAGAGAAATGCTTAATATAAAGTATAAGCATCCAATAACTCTTAACATACACTCACCATAGCATAGAAGTGATTACCCTAATAATAAATTGCCGGAAAATTTTCAAACCAGGTTATTCAGGGAAAAAGCATGGTTTAAAATTTTCACGCAGGTTTCCAAACAGCAGCAAGTCTTTGAAATAAAAGATGTCTCACCAATTCTTTGATGAAATTGAAACCAATCTAGAACATTCGCAGATTTTTAAGAATGAAAGTATGTGTAAAATGCAGCATGGACCTTCTAAGACCGCCTGAGAACCAGATCAAACTCAACTGATTAACATGAGGGTATTGACACAAGCCTCCAATAGAAAGCTTTTTAAAACGGAAAATCGGCCAAATAAGAAGAGTCAAGGATCGGAATGGAAGAAAGAATATAAAGTAATTTTTATTTTCGGACTGAAAAAATTCCATTACTTTGAAAAAGGAATAATAAATAAATTTTTGATTACTTTAGTTCATAAATATTTTTTAAGTAATTATTAAGTCATCAAGTAAAAACAGGTTTTTAGTTTTAAACAAAAAACACTTTTCACAGGCTGAATAATTAGGAAAACTAAAGATGCAAGTACAAATTACGAGGATAAAACAAACGAATAAAAAAGTAACAATACCTATCATTGTGTGTTAATTGACTACTTTGTTGTGTTGTTGGTGCAGAAATAGAATTTTCAGGGCTATTTTCTTTTTCTAGCTCTTCAGTATGTTGCTGTTGGGGATCAGATTTCCTTTCTTCAATTACTGAGTTTGATATTGATCTATGGATAGAAATTAGCCACAATTACAATAACTTAATAATGACAACTTTTTAACAAGACATCTATGAAATGATATTTAAATCAGGAATGCAATCTGATAATTCTTTCATACAATTAACACTTTTAAATCCCCTTCTTTTATTTGACAAATTTAAAAAAGGAGAAAATTTTAAAAATTGTGAGAAACGTTTTTGCAATAAGAGTATTTCATTAGAGCAGTGTTTCCCAAAGTGTGGTGCACATACCCTTGAGGTACGGGAACAGTTTAGCGGGGGGTACGCGCTCATATGTGAAATCTTGCAACAAACGGAAATTTCAATAATTTTTATTCAAAAATAAATCTAGCCATGAAAATTCACGATTACGTATTTTTCTATTGGCTATTTTTTGCAGAGTTAACAGTTAATAATTTGTAATATCAACAGCCAGTTCTGATTTTTAACTTTTGTGCAATTTATTTTTATAGTAAAAAAGGCAACCATTTTTTTTATTAGTGGTACACAGCGTTACGAAAAATTTAGAAAGGGTACCCAAAAGTGTTAAGTTTTGGAAACACTGCATTAGAGAACTGCATTTTTGCTTCAAGCTTAAAATCTTTGCATATTTCGAATTCACTTGTTATACTCAGTTTTAAATTTAAATAAAAGGTATATGAAGCTCTATATAAAGGAATGTATACATAAAGGTATAATGTAATAGGTATAGGAGAAAACAAAATGTTGATTTATGTCATTTAAAAATAAAAAGTATATAAATTTTATAATATTTTTCACAAAATTGAGAAAAAGTTTAAAGAAAAAAGAAAATGTCAAGTTAGAGGCAAAAAAAAAATCAAAGTTACAAAAAAAATTTATATATTTTACATGCAACTTACTTTGAGTGCATATTATTTACATATTGAACATATTGTTCATATAACCTTTGTCCATATTCTATGTGCTTCCTAAAAAAAAGATAAAAATACATAATGTAAATAAAAAATAAATAAAACTAAAATTTGTGTATATATCAAATATATAAATAGGAAGTAACTTTAATAAATAAAATAAAGTGAAATCTTGAGTATTTGGAACGTGCGCATGGGAATAGGCAAAATGCTATGCCTTAATAAAAAAATTAACAGCAATAATAGAGAAAAAAAAACTATAATAGTTCATAAAAATTAATATTTGGAAAAAAATATGAGGGAGGAACATAAAAAAAAAGAGAAATGGGAAAAAAAATAGATCATTAATATCACCATATTATCATATGTTAAGGACAAAGTGATGAAAAAAAATTTTAAAAAAACACATTTAAAACATGCGGCTAAACATAATAAACCCTCATTTTTTTTTTTTTTAAAGATATGCAGGAAGAATATTTCTAATAACGGCAAAAAAAGAAACATATATCAAATATTCTTAAAAAATAGAATATAAACACTAATTTAAAAAATAAAAAGTGAAGCTAAAATAAAAATAAATATCAGAAATGCTCTTAAAAAATGCAGCATCATAATAAAATTATTGATAAAAACAAACACTTTTAATAAAAACCAAAATAGGTAAGAAAAAAAAGGAAAAAAGAAACTGCTTTTAGATTTATTTTTTTAAAAAAATTGTTTTTTTTCTTAAACAGAACAGTACAGACAAATTCAGTAGTCAGGTTTGCATTTAAGATGTTGAAATTATATGACCCTATTTTTATGTGATGATAAGAGAAATAAAAAGAAAATAAGCCCAGCAGAAACATTTTGAAAAAATATCACATAATAGTAAACGTGATAATAAAATAATTTATAAAAAAAGTCTGTTAACATCGAAAATTAGTTTTTTTTTATTAGTGNAATTAGTTTTTTTTAAATTGCTGCATTTTCAAAAGTAGTGGCAATGATTTAAAAAAAAAAAAAAATTCTAATACAAATGCTCTTAAAATACACCACACCATTATATAAACAAAAGCCTATAAAAATTATATTGCACCTTGGAAGAAATAGCAAGAAACAGAAAAATTATCTGCATTTAATCCAAATCAATTTAATGTTTATTGTTCCTATTTTATTTTTCTATAACATATCAATGGTATTTAATTCACAGAAACGTTATTCGTAAAAAATAATAAAATTTCTTCCTTTTTCATTTTTTTAAATCTTATTTTCAACCATGCTACCCTAATCTTACTTGAGAAGAAAATTTCACGATCTTTACAAACCTTTATAGACTCAACTATGTATTTCAACTCAAGCAGTTTTGCTTCAGCGATAAGCGGAAGCTGGCAGGGTTCTTTTGTATTTAAACGTTTATTTTTTAGTGAAATTAAAGGAGGCGATTATTAACATCGACAACTAAGCGTTTATTGACAATTGTTCAGTATTTTAAAGTATCTTTTCAAACATTTAACAGCCTTTTTTTGGAAAAAAAGCTCAAAGATTAAATTTAAAAAAACTAAAGAGTAATTTAATTATATAACAATAAATTATTATTATAATGAAGGAAATGAATCAACAAATGATCAGTTAACAGCCAGAAATGGTTAACTAGATGCATTTCAAATGGCATTCTTCATTATATAATAAAATCAGATGAAGAAAAAAAAAATTTTTTTTTGACCAAATAATTTTTAATTCACATAATCAAAATGAAAAACTTACCCTGCTTGTATTTGTTCTTTGGTAAATGATGCCTCGGCATCAGCTTGTTCATGTAGATATACACATTCCTAAAATAATTTTTAAAATATATGTAAAAGAATATTACAAAAAATAAGTAACAGAGCTGTAAAAAGAAACTGCAGTTCCTATTTTGCCAAAAATAAATAAAAATAAGCTACGCTTTTGATGAGGCATATCAACCACTAATTACATGTTTACCGCAGATAGAAGATGATAAACTGATTTCAACTAATCCTTACAGTTCATATACATAGAACAAGCGGATGATAAAGAGACTGTTCTCATTCCACCCATGTGCAATTGCTTTGTAATTCTCGTCATTCGCAGGTCTTATTTCACTTTACACAATTCCTTCATGGTGTTGCAATTCTCACAATTATGAGTGTGTGTATACATACATAAAATACTATATGATGCTGCATCAAAAATAGATGCTTCTCTTATCAGGATTTTAAAAAAAAAATTATCAGAAAAATCAGGAATATGAGGATAAGTATTATCCCTGCAATTGAGCATCAATTGAAAAAAAAAAAAAAAAAAACAATTGAAGAGGTCAATGTAACTTATTTTAGTAAAACTTATTTAAAAAACTTATTTTAGTAAAAGTGTTACATACCCCTTTTTAGCTTCAATTTAAAGCAGTACGCAGTTTTCAGATTCCTTAAAAACCTAGAATTAGTTTGCTTAAAATTTAACTCGAAGGAAAATTAATTAAATTTACATCTACAACACTTATTAAGTGCCGAATCAAACTACAGAAGAAAGTTAAAGCTTTGTTATTAAGTTAAAACTGAATTACAGATGCTTATAGAAACTGTTTAATCCAACTGAAATCTACCTAATGCATCACAAATCTAACATGGTAGTGGTGTGATAATGTTTAACATAATCTGGTGTTACCACCCACATTTTTGATACTTATTTGATTAAAAAAATATTTTGTAGCAAAAAAAAAAGAAGCTAGGATGGGGATTTATAAGGTGGATTTTCTTTCCTCGATATTTCAGAAAGACTGGGGAGAAATGTGTCCACATGATTGTTGACAGCAAGGGAAGGTATTGCTTCAAGAAAACCAGGTACTGGGCAGTCCTGCGGCACTACTCAGAGGGAAGACTGCCACCTAAGACATATGGCAGTGGTGCACTATACCAGGCCTGCATCAGAAATTCAAGTTGTAGTTGGCACTACAGTGACAAAATGAACTGTTACAAATCGGCTAAGTACAGCTGCGAGTTAGACGCCCAGTACCTTGCATTCCACTCATTCCAGACAGTTGCCGTTTACGACATGAGTGGTGTCTAGTTAGAGCTCACTGGCTGACAGAGTGGAAATCCATTGTACTTTCGGATGAAAGTCGGTTTTGTCTTAATGCCAGCTGCAGCCATATATTGGTCAGGAGGCCAGGTGAGTGCCTGCTATCAACCATCTCCGGCCTAGACACACAGGACTTAACTATCCACGTATTGATTCACCAAGTGCAATAGGCAAGGAACTTCATCCCACAAAATGACACATTGCATGCCCGTTTACATACTTGCAATCAAAATTCTGGTGCTTACGCCGGTTATTAATGTTATTTCACATGTGAAATGGTTTTTCTCTTAATTACATTAACTTGTGATCTTAACTTGTGTAAATTTAATCAAATAAATATGTTATTTAGACAAACCCATTGCCGAAATTTCATTATTTTACAATAATTTTTCCTAGGTGTTGGATTTGTTTTCTTCAATGTGTGTGTAG
>NC_092212.1:11170159-11217094 GCF_043381705.1 Parasteatoda tepidariorum
ACGTATATATATGTAAAGAGAGAGAAATAATATAGATAGATAGAAAGGAACACTTACTTTCATTACACAGGTTACATTTTTGATATAACTGCTACAATATTTAGTAGTACCAAGGGATAATTTGAGCTCTCTCCCTTCAAATTCTACACCTTCAAATAATTTTAAAGCTCTCAGAGCTTCTTCATTTTTTTGATAAGTAATATATGCCCTTGCAAAGGGTGCCTAAAAAATAGAAAAACATATATATTTAAAAGGGGAAAAAATCTGTTAACACTTTGTATCAAGAAGAAAAATCCTGCCACCATACAAGTTGATATTGATTGCTATGGAAACAGGTTATTCCTTTCCATGATAGATGCAATGGAAAACAAGTTTTTTCACTTAGCAAGAATAGAAAGTAAAAAATAGAGAATGAACAAACAGGCAAAAAAAAAAAAATTACTGTAAAAATATATCTCAGTTTCGTTTTATCTCATCTGCTCATACCAAAAGGGAGTTTATGCTTTTTATAATATCCTCATAAAATGGATTAATCTTGTTATCATTGTATGGGACAATAATATTTTTGATGACAGGATTTCCTTTAAAACAATAATTAAATGAAGTCAATATCAACGAATTGCAACTTTTATTTCAATATAAATCAACTTATTCAAATGGTACCAAACGTCATGAAGAGTTTTCAACCAAAAATTTGCTGAGTTTTAATTTAAATGATAATAAATTCTCAACACTAATCAAAGGATAATTTTTCATCATCTTACTACTTACAAATGAAATAAACTTTCAAAAAAAAAATTATTTTAAAAAACAACAAATGACCTTGCAAATGTACTTTAAATAATGAAACACACATAAATCCTTCAATATAAAAATCCAATGAAATATAATTAATAAAACTTAGTATTTACTTAAAATTTTTACAAAGTTATTAAAAGGAAATATTGAATTAATCATAAATAGTATACTGTATGATGATCTAGAAGGTTATTTATACAACTTTCTAACAGAGCAATAAAAAGGGAAAGCAAAATAATTAATTTCAGAACATTGCAATTTTGCAAGATATTTTTCTCACATAATAATAATTTAAACTGTCAAAAACAGAATAAACTTTAATAACAACTTAAATTGTTATTTATTAGTTGATCAAGAAATATTTTGGTTTACAAGATAGAATTTTGAAAATATACCTAGTAGCCCACTAGAACTGGGAGATGTTAAAAATAGGCTTTTTTAATTAATTTGGCATTGTGATATTTTGTTATATCAATGATATAAATTTGGGAATTGAATAAATTTAAAATTAATGCACTTTTTGTCTGATTTTTGTAATAAACTTAATTTTCAATTACCTAACAAAATGCTATAAATTTGTCTAGTTATCAACAATTTGTTTTCATTCCTTAAAAAAATTAATAAATCACATCAGTGACATAACATTTTAAAAATAAAATAAGGCAGAACAACTAGAGCAGGTAAATGACATGCGGCAGAAATTAGCCTTCCACAGACTATGTCTCTAATTAAGTAATTATATCAAAATTAAAATGCACATTGAGACAACATCTATAAAAAGAAAGACTCGCTTTTCACATGTGTCTAAAACCAGTGGAACAATACTCTTCATCATACATGCAGACATCGATGCCTACAATGCATCAGGAAACACACTACACATAACAGGTACATCATAATTTATGATGCTTCGAAAAATATGTCATTTCAAACATCGGATTGGGGATGATTGCAAAACGATATTTTCCAATGCATTACCTAGACCTAATACCAGTAAATCCCCACCCCACATTTTAAAATTATGAGTTATAGTATTCACTCGTTAACTTGCTCACAACTGGTAATTTATAAACAGAAAAGCTATGACAAAAATTATAACTATTAACACTCTCAATCTTTAAGTCTCTACTTATGACAATTACAACAATTTCAATTAATCAACCATGAGAAAATCTAATTACTTATACTAAAAATTAGTATCACTGACTAATTCATGACTTACCAAAACTTTAACAAAATTAAGAGTACAAGTTACATTGTCCTTCATATAATTAACCCTAGATAACTAAAGCCAAATCAGTGTTACTCTGTAATTAAATTATTTGACTGGAAGATTATGAATAAACAATTTGCATAAATGACTATAAATACAAATGAAAGAAGTTTCATAATTTAAAAATTTAAGAATGTTAGCCAAGCTTGAAAGACTCAAAAACATTTTAAATTTAATTTTTGTAAACTTCTAAGATGTTCTAGTGCAATAGTAACATTCCAACAAAATTATCAAAAAGTATGCATTTATTTGATAAATGTTTAGCTATCTAGGGTTAAAAACAATTGTGGCAAACACAGTCATTTACACTAAAATTTCTTTTTTTCCCATAACAGTAGAAAACTATGGTTCAGGATTTTCTAAGCACCACTCTTCTACTTCATATGAATAGAAAATTCAAAATGGCATGATATATTTCAAAGTTTATTTTGATTTCATAATTCTTCCTGCAACATCTTCAACTTAAATGCTATTTTTTTTCATAAATGAATAATCAATACCATTTTATAGGTTCTAATGCTTCAAACAACTTGTATATACATTACAGTTTTATTTCATTGTTGCTATTCACACATAAAATGCATCATGATAATCCAGCAGCATTGTCTTTTCTTTTGGCAAATTTCAACAAAAAATTGATCTCCAGTATCTTGAAATGTATTTAACAAATAATTATTGTTGTATGTACTTATTAAACTTATGAAATTGAAATGAAATATAATGCAAATCTAAGAAAAATTCAACAACTGAATTATTCAAATTTTTCGTCTTCATGAATTCTTTTTTGTTCTTTTGAAATAATTGTTCAGAAACACATTCATAATTTTTTGAAAAAATTATTTACGGCAGCTTTTTTTGTGACCAGCAATCCACCATAAATAAATTTATTTTGGTTTCTGATTCAAATTCTGAAGTTGTTTAGATATTGACCTACTTACCAAGATCTATTCTCTTTTATAATTAAACATTATCCATCATCAAAAGGAAGAACTTCTTGGTCTTCCTTGTGCAATTGAGAGGAATAACTGTTGAAACAATGAAGACAACTTCTGGAACAAAATTATTTTACAATGATGTTCACTTAACGTTGAACGTAAATAAACATATGTCCTAAAACTCTTCATTAAAGTTCATACGTACGAGGATTCGGTAAACATTATACAAAGACCTTTTTTTACTTATTAGGAACAACTTTCCCCTTGAAGTACACACAAAATAAACACCAGGGATCTGTCCAGGCCGAATTTACTACCGTTTAGCGGTACCTTCACAAATTCAATTTTAGGTAAAATGGTATTTTCACAAATTCAACTTTAGCGTAAACGGTAATTTCACAAATTCAACTTTAGCAAAAACGGTAGTTTCACAAAATACTTTTGCTTAAAATTTTATTTTTGTATCCCTTAAGAAATGATAAGTCTATATTTTTACCATGTTTTTGTGGTGATTTTTTAATATAATTTTTAATTTTTCACAAATTATGCCTAAATTTTCACAATATAGGTACCTTTCAGAAAAACCTAGACAGACCCCAGAACACAATCAAAAATAAAATAAAAAAATGATGAGAATAAATAAAAGGTTGCTAAAAGTGATTAATGAAAATTAAATTTTACATTCCTTGATTTCTTTTTTATTTTTAGTTCTAAGAATGATTTTCTCTAAATATTATAAACATTTTATAACATTAAATTAATTCAGATTTTATTTCTTTTTAATTAAATATAAAAAAGTTCAGTAATTTTGTGACAAGCCAATTAGTAAGAAAGCAAAATAAAATTAAAATCCAGATTTTTTTCCAAATAAATAAATAAAAACTATTTAATACTAATTACTTGGAGCAGTGTTGCAACATGGGAATATTTCCTGGATCTAAATTGAATGTGGTACTTGATAACTCAAATTAAAGAGGTCATTTTTTTTTAATGAAACAGACATGTTTCAGCTCAAATGAAACTTAATTATAAAGATTAATTCCGAAACAAATTACTTCAATAATATTGCTATTAATTTTAATAATAAACTAATTTTCCATAATACTAAATAACTGAAATAAATCAATCCTACTTAGTAACTAAATATTCAACTTGTAGAATGATGAAAATGTGCCAATTTTTATGCAGTGCAAAACCTTTTATCAAGTATCG
Organism: Parasteatoda tepidariorum; assembly: GCF_043381705.1. Lineage (NCBI taxonomy): Eukaryota > Metazoa > Arthropoda > Arachnida > Araneae > Theridiidae > Parasteatoda > Parasteatoda tepidariorum. Next base: position 11,174,378 of record NC_092212.1, read on the forward strand.
AAAGAAAGAAAAATATAGGATCAGGAATATGAGGACGACTACCATCCCTATAATTAAGTATTAATTAAGATAGCAGAAACAATTTAAAACAGTATGCTGTTTTCTATTTCCTTAAAAACTTAGAATTAGTTTGCTAAAAACTTAACTAAGAAGAAACAAAATTATATGAATAACATTAATTAATAATTTTCAAATAAAAAAAACTTAATGAGGTTATATACTGTTAAAAACTTTTGATCATTCACTTAAAGAAACAAATTTTTAGGGGGGGGAATAAGGATACTTTAACTATTTAGTCTTTTCAAGTCTACAAATCAATAATTAACTGCAACAATAAAAACTCTTGATTATACATTTGCAAATTTTATTTACAATATAACACTTTGACATTTACAATTCCCAGATGCTGGTATACATTTTTGAAAAATGAACAATTTTAAAAAATAAAATAAAAGAAATCAAACCAATTTTGAATTATCACTGGAAGGAAACCACAACCATAAACACACTAAAGAAGAAAGAAACATTCCCCCCCCCAACATATTGTAAAAGTTTTACAATATGGTCCTAACAAAAATTTTCAGAGTGGAAAAATAATGCTCCCTGACACCTTGGCAAAATCCATGTCTCTAAAAATATTCTTTAATTCTAATAACTACAAAATAGTATATCATAGGATTTTTATTTTGCATATTATCAAAATTCTTCCTTTAGCTTGTTATGGTCAGGTTCCTTTCAGAATATTACCAAGTGGGTGGAATGAGGTGGATCTTTTGGCTTCTACATTGGGAACCAAAAATAATTCTCATTTAGTACAAGGTTCGTCACATAACTTCTGAGTTGCGAATTAAAAATAATTCTCATAAGGTCAAGGTGGGTCACATTACTCCTGAGTTGAGAAGCCAAATTAATTCTCACTTCATTTTACAAATTGAATAGGGTCACTCTTTTGGGTCAGTACTCCTGAAATGCCAGTAGTGAAAAGGTTAAAAGCTGAAATAAAGCTAAATTACAATAAATTGATAAACTAAAATCAGAGAATGGAGTAAAACTATTTATTCATAACAACAAATGAATTTTAACTTCATAATAGCAATACAATAGACCGAAATATCTTAAAGGAATTAATCTACAAAAATATATTAAAATCATGACAGCAGTCAACTAATGACTGTAATTAAGTATAACTATTAATAGCTTTTAAAATAAAAATCTTATTTTTCTCAAAAATTCAATGCATTTAAAAAAAATTAAAATAATTTTTTTTTCACTCCAAGAATTTCTATAGTTTGTCTACTGCAAGAACTCCCCCGCCACAAATTCTGAGGCCGCCTGGTACTATGGAAACAAGAATAGCAGATTTCAGGGAGAGTAGTTTCTCTTCACTCAGGGCTAACACAATAGACAAAAGAAAAAGATTCCCTTTCTCTCGCCTATCCGAGCCTGTGACCCCATGCCCCTACTTAGAATAGTTATACCTCATTACCATTGTCACCACCATGAGTCCGGACGAATGGCACGGGGAGTTCCTACTTTAGACAAACTATAGAATATAAAATTCTAGGTCTCCCAGTGGTATTTTCAAATTCCTAGAGAATCGCATGGTTTTCTTCTTTCCAGAGAATATGGATGCACTGCACATAGAGTTTGTTCTTTAACATGCATTGTGGCACAAGGCAATATTGCATAATGATGCTTAAAAATAAACATTACAGTATCATTAACAAATATACAGCTCATTAATGATCCTGCATCTGTACACTTTAAAAAACATGAAAGTTAACTAATACATATAGCTTTACATAATATATATATAAAATTTTTGGAACAACTCAAAATAATTTATTTCTGCTGAAAAGAATTAGAATTCAACTCTCTTGTAACAATATCATAAAACATGTTTCATTATCAAATAACAAAGACACTAACAATTAAGTAGTAAAGAGAAAGTAGAGCATTTTAAAAGTTACCAGTGAAAACAAATTTATTAAGGTTCTTATAAGATTCCTTCCATTTACTATTTTATAAGTGATACATTTTACTTAAAAATGAGACAAATGGAATTATAATAAAAATGTAAAACTTATTACACTTCTTAAAAGCTATTATGTTACAGTTTTAATTCATAAGACGATAAGTGGGGAAAAATCATAAAAATCTGAAACTTAGATATCTTCAGCAATAAAAATTCATATTTAAACAATTATAAATTTGGCTAATAAGTATAATTGAAAAACAGTTGCAGAACAATTTTCTCATCCTTAGAAGTAGGGAAAAAAACTTAAAAGAATCTGGACTTTTTTATTTTCCAAACTTTATCAATACAGAATAATTTTAAATACTCTTAATAGTACACATTAAACAACAGAAGAAAGATCACTTACTTTTTGACCTGCATAGTTTTTTGATGAGTTTAATACAGATACTTTCTTTACATGACCAGCTTGCTTGAATATACTTAAAAACCTTTGGTATGATTTGGGATCTTTACTAAAATTCAGAGGTAATTCATTTACAAATATAAGGTTCTTTCTTACAACTCTAAAATGAAAGAGAAAAGTATAAGCTTGAAAAACTGTTTAATTGAAGGAGAGCAATAAAAGACTAAAATTAGACATAAATTGTAAGAAGAGAAAAAAATAATTCTTGTTTATCATCGAAATCATAAGTGAGTATATGTTAAAAATTCGTAAAATTGCAACGTGCAGTAAAGTATAAATAAAATATTAAGATTTGACTTCAATTCTGGCTTCAGACTATGTCAAAGAAAAATCAAAACATTTTTCAAAATTATCAGGGCATTTTTGAAACAGTCTGCATAGATTAGACAACTTTTAAAAAAGGCAAACTAGAAAGAAGTATTTAATAATTTGCTCTATTTAACCTACTGGCGGTTTAACAAACGGGCGAAATTAGGATAATGTTTATCCTTGACTTTTTATTTCCCAAAACCGGTTTTGCTAAGCGGAGAACACTGCAGTTTAAAATAAAACTTTTTACCAGCAGAACCATCAATGAGTTTAATGCATTTAAACAAGGTTCTCACTCAAATTCGGGGGGGGGGGGGNTATTAGGGGGGAAAATGATTAATTTATGAAGCATAAACAATTACAGAGATCTGCTACTCTGCTTCTTCTGTCCAGTGCTTTTGCTTTGTGAGGCTAACACTAATTGTCAAAAGAATTTTATTTAGCTTAAGATATTGATTTTTGTTTTAATCATCTTGAAGTGACGGCCAATACTATACCAGGCATTTGATTGCACTCCCTGATGGGTCAATGTGAGGGAAATGCAAATAGAGTTAGTGTGGCAGATTTATCACTTTCAAAAGACAGTGAGAAATTCTATTAACTCTCCACGTTTAGCTCAGTTTTTATACTTTCTGGTCCTGAAATACGGGGCGATTTTTAAGTTACTTTCAGTTTAGTATTTTTCATTTTAAGTGATTTTTTCACCACTAAATATCAAAAATTATAAGTATGATATAAAATGCAACGTTAAAACATCAATCTACTGGTTACTATATTAAAAAGTAGGTGTTACTATCTTCCTTCAATGAATTTTTCTATATAATTTGCGAAATTCCCGAACCCTCTAGTGCCACCTAGTAGCGAAAATAAGCATCAGATGATGGTTTTGGATGATGGTCGTACACGGGGAAATGGCGGGATCCGTATTGAAATCAGGGAAAAAATTTCTTTTTCCCTGTTACCTGTAGTGGGGAACGAAGCAGATACCCCGCTCAAATCGTGGAAGCCGTACGCGGGGGGTTAAGTCAGGTAGTAAAAAAGTCATATTTATTGCATCATAAATTTCAGTAAAACGAGCACTGCTTAGGAGTTGGGGTTGGCTAGTGATAGCAAGCAGGGGGTTGAGCCCTCTAGTATATCCTACTTTTTGTCAGTAAAAATTCATTTTAACAGAAATTATATAAATTAGAATGAAGAATTAAAATTCTTTGATCTCGAGGGAGGTTGGACCTCCAAAAGTAAACCTGAACACAACCTTAAGTCCATCCTACATAATTTGTTGCTGACTTTGTTTAATATAAAAAAATAAGCGTAAAGATATTAGATCCATACTCTGTGATTATCCAAAGCTATTTTTCAAAAAATCTATATTTTGTATTCTTAGAAAATATTTTATTTAGATGTATTTTAAATTTTGAACATTTATATTTTGAAGAATATTTTTTTGAAGAATTAATTTTTTACACACTATTAACTAACAATAAGTGTTTTACTTCTTAATCAACTTATAAGAAATGTTTGCAAGAGGCTGCGTTAATAAATTAAAACAAACAAAAGTATTTCTAAAATGGTATAAATTTTGAACATTTTGTTTATTATGTCTATAATATAAATCACAATATAAATAAATAAATAAATAAAAAAAAAACAGCCTATTTTATTACTTATTTTGTTACTAAGCATATGGTGTTTAAAATGTATTTTATGCTTTAGAGTAAAGCTGTGAAATTTAGATAATTCATCCTGAATAAAAGCTGAAGCAAACAGCTCTTGTTTATAGTAAGGAAATAGAATTAGCTATTGTCTTTTAAAAATTTAACTATGTGCATTGAACTGTGGTATTTTATTTAAATACAAAAAAAATATAGGGCAAATTTTGTATGATACTAATCATAAGCTTTAACCTTCCTACACCCTGACCACTGCCTTTGTATCATTTGAGTTAAATGAAAATGTCTGCTTTACCTGCAACATTTTGAATGTGCTTCATTAAAAAAATTTGTATTCTATAAAAGGGTCATTCAAATATTTCGTAAGCATGTTTTACTGGATTTCCGGAATTCTTTAAAAAAAATTTTTCTCTACTTTTCTTGCCCCAACTTTGCAATAATTTTATTTTAAATTTTCCTAGCGTAATTTCATTCCAATTTTTTAAAGTAAATTTTAAAAATATTCCGAAAATAAGGGTATTTTTATGCCTCTCATGCAAACATAGCTCATAATCCTCTCTCTTTTCTGAAATATAAGCATTTAACAAACCCCTTTCCTGCATAAAAACTTATTTTATATTTGAATGAATCCAATGTTTCTGTTGGTTAATGAAATTTTAAATTAATTTATATTTTGTAACCTTACAAAAAATCTATTTATTAATATAAACTTTCGAACCTATTTTTTAAATTTCAAAAAAATGGCTTGTATTAGTCAATATAAATTTGTTGTAATATTATGGACTTATACTTTAAATGTTCCTTTCAAATTGTTTTTGGCTGTATGTTTATTTTATCTTTTTTTTTTTAGAAAATAGCTAAAAAAAATTACTATTAATTATAATACACTTTTTTCTGTCTGTAATGATTTTTGACTAAAAAAAAAACTATCTTATGATACTGCAAAAACGATAATTTTATTGCTTCATTTATCCTTTGCATAAAAATAAGTAATAATTTCATACAGTTTTTAGAATGATTGTATTTAATATATGAATGCAGACGATATTCATCCAAACACCTTTTACTTGAATTAGCAAAGTATTACACCTGAATATGTATGGCAATAATTTAGCAAGCATTCATACTAATCTAAATATATGCAAGAGCTTAAACTTAAGAACTGTTTGTGAATATGTTCCTTAATTAATAGAAATGTTATAATACATGCAGAAACACGACAGACAGAAGACATATTTTTTTTTTTTGTATTAAGAATATGCTTAATCTGTGCATTTATTGATGATATTATGAAGAATAAACAAATTATTTTATTCTAGCTGTTCCCATGGATAAAACAAATTGAAAGGAAAATCTCAAATAAAATACATTCCCAGGAGAAAAAATAGTATCCTTTTAGAATAAGATAAGCACATAAATTATTTGTTAAAGAACTTACCTGACATCAGCAAGCAGCTTTCTGTCTTCAGCTAATTTTTGTTTCTTTTTTACATCTTCTAGCTTTTTTTTATTTTTTAATTTTTGTAATCTACAAATGAAAAAAAATAATTAACAATTTGACAATTGTAAAGTACTGGTAAAATACTTCTACTTCATAAAACTTTAAAGAACTGAGATTAAAAGGAATAATAAATTAAGTTATTATTGCAAAACAAATTGCATAGCTGCCAACATGGGTAGGAAAAAATCCAGTAGATTTTGCGAAATATAAATTTCATGATAATTGCTGCATAATGTACTATATATTTTACACAGAGGAAATTTTAGTGGTTTTTAAGGTCATCAAAATAAAAAAACTGCAATATTTTACAGTAATGATTGATGATAAATGAACTTGAAATAATATGTATTGTTTACTCATAATACTGAATAGTTAATAAACATTTAATTCATCAGAGATTAATTAATTTATAAAGGGAGCTCTGAATGAAAAAAAATTAAACATTTTAGAACAAAAAATGATTTAAGCTGATTTCTATAAGTGAGACTAGCTTCATTATGTAGTTGTAATACATATATAAATATTCAAGCAAGCAATAATCAGTGCAAAAATGCTATTTCAATAGGAGTTTTTTTAGGAAACTTATTCAATTTTAAGGAATTTTTTAAAATTGTACAAAAACCAGGAGAATTTTAATTAAATCAGTAGAGTTGGCAGTCATGAATTTGCATCAAAAGTACTCAGTACAGCTGCTGCTGCACAGCATTGTACTTTAATTGCTGTAGAGCAGGATGAAGGAGTAATATGAATGCATATATTTCTATAATAATGAATTGAAAAATTATTCTTTACCTTAATGATCCTGCATAAATGAAATACAATAAATAAAAACATATCTATACATTGAAATTTTTTTATAAATATTTTTCAAGTATGTTAATTACGAAGCAAATTAAACAAGCACCACATTGTTAAAATATGTGATTATTCTAACAATAAATTGACTGAAAACTTATAATTTGAAGAAATAAAGTTCCTCAAATACTTTGAAAGAGTAAGTTGACTTAAAAATAAAAGACGTAAGACAGAGCAGATTTTAAAACATTTATTAATTAACACATTAACTAGTATTTTGAATATAAATTTCGAATTTTATCTTTTTTTAAAACAATCAGAAAAATTTTAATGGTTATTTTTTTTTTAAATATTTCAATATCAACATAATTTTGATATATTAGCTTTTATTGCTTTATAAGATCATTTGTATTATGCACTGTTTGAAATGCTTTTAGTTTTTACAAAATATTTAAATACTGTACAAAATTTTCATACAGAAATACTTATATGTATTCTTTATGTTGCTAATTTGTTAAATGTAAAGTTATGCTAGAATCAACTCTAAATAAGTAACAAACGCATTATCTTTTCCTCAGAACATCCTTTCTTTGATGAAATCAAAACAGATCTAGCACATGCATCAAATGTGAAAGTAACCAGTGGTTATAAAACGCATGGCGTCTCTTATTGGGTGACGACAAGGTAATACTGAATAGAATTGGCTGATGCCTGACACTAAGAGTGAAGCAAAGTGTATACAATGAACGCAGTTTATTACAGAAAAGAAGCCAAACAAGAAAATCTAAGTGTTCACACTGCCTAAAGAGCATAATATACATGCAACTGACATTTTTTTCAGATATGAAATATTCACTATAAAAATGGCGAAGATATTACTTAAAATGCATAAGATTTTACCCTTTTTTCAATTTTTATAACTCATTAAAAAAATCAACAGTATAGTCATTAGAATATAATGGATCCATAAGTGTAATATAGTGTTTCATTACAAATTGATCTAAAATAGGGTAAAAATATGATCCTTTTTATTTGTACAATCGCATGCATAGCATTTAATCATTTATTAAAGATATATAACATCGATCAGGCTGAAGAACAGTGAAAATTCAAGATGTTATTGTCTGAACAAGACAATGAGAACCCATCCTCACACATGTATACAGTAGTAAATCTAAATAATTACAAAATTTGAAAGTATTTTCAGAACAGGTTCGAGGTTCACTGCAGAAAGGCAGAAAATGGGGTGCGAATGCAGAAAGTTTCTGAAAATGACGAAGAGTTTGCAGTTATAGATATGCGATCAATCAGGGCAAGTGCTATGAAAGTGTAGGAACAATTAAAGAAAATATTGCCATGTCAGCAATGAACTTTGACAAAACCTAGATGAAAAGTGGATGGCAGAATTTTTTTTAAAAAACAAATAGGAAAATTATGTAAATTGGCAGAAGAATCACATCTAGGTCACATTAAGGTCTGTCCAGGTTTTTTTTTTTAGAGGTACCTTTGTGACAATTTAGACATAATTTGTGAAAATTAAAAGTAACATTAAAAAATGAAATCCAAAATATGGTAAAATAAGAAATTTTCAAAAATTGCCCCTACAAATAAAAATCATTTATGACTGGTAAATTTCTATATATTTTTCCCCATATATTGAAAAATAATTTTGCTATTGTAAAATTTCGAGCTTAAAATTGTATCCAAATTTAAAAATCTATTGTCCATAGTTAAATTTCAACTTGCTATTAACAGTACTAGATATCAAAGTTATTTTCATTATTTGAACATTTTCGATAAGGTCACAGAGAAAAAAGTTTCATAGGGGAAAAAATTTTTCATAAAAAAATAAAGGTCTGTTAAAATTTACAATAAAGCTAAAGATAATGTTTGAATGTTTAGAATCATGTTCAAATTTTGATTTCCTGTATAGTTTATAGAGAGAGAACCTCGTTGCTTCATTTAAAAAAAACTTTGGTATTTATATATATATTTTTTATAGGGATACAAAAAAAAATTTAAGAGGCGGAGAATCTTAAAACATGCTTTTTTTTAAAAAGTATCTTGTGTTTTCCTAAGTGGAATTTGTGAAGGTTACGCTCAACGGTAGTAAATTTTCCCTGAACAGATCCTTGCACATGTATGAAACCTAGATATTTTGCTTATGAAGATTCTTAAATACCTGTTATTCTGTTATAGGAAGATATTCTCATACGTCAAAATCAGAGAAATTTCACTATTTAGTTTAGTAGGCCCGAAAGACGCACATTTCCTTATACATAATAAATTTACTATAATTTCTTGGGATACACTCAGTAAGCAATAAAATAAACTGCAATTAAAACTAATGAAATACATACTGTTCAGCAGAAAGTGGCTCAAATTTTGCAGGATTTTCTGAATAGGTCTGTAGGAAAATAAAAATATTATTTCTTACATTTAGTATCCTGCAATAAGGTGAAAATTAAATATGGGGAAACACAAATATTTCATTTAGTGGAACTGATAACAAAATATTTTTAAATCTGCATAAAATTACTCCGATTAAAAAAAAAACTCATTAAGCAAAGTTTTCCCATCATCAACATGAATGACATAGTGTTCATAATAAACCTGACTTGCTTTTATTAAAATATCTGCCCAAAATTAATTTTAGATATAATTTTCCCCTTAATGTAAATACAGTGCACTCCTGATTATCGGGGTTAATCACCGGGACAGGTCGCACGGACAATCGAAAAACACGGATAATCCGAAAACTCCTTTTATTAAAGAAAAATTCAATATCAGTACAAAAAATATAAAAATTACTGACATTTGCATGCATAACATCAAACTAGGAATTTTCCTTATTAAAAAATGCGTAATGCATCTTCGCCATATAGCGATCCACATATTTTACGAACCGCAGTAATGTCACCGTAATCAAATCTAATAAAGATTCAACAGAGCAGCAGAATGAGAAATTATATTTCATTCAGTTACTACAACTTCTGCATCAGTTACTATCACCACTATTTGATTTAACAACATAACGATGTCTTCATCAGTCAAATACTGGAAGCCAGGCTCACATGCATCACTTTGAAACCAATCTTCTAAATTTTCTTCATCAAGAATGTCAAAACCTTCGATTTCTTTTGCTTGTTCGAGAATACTGTTATCATATTTCTCTTGAACATCTGAAGAGGATTGTTCATCAAGCGGTATCATCTTTCTCCAAGATTGTGATAACGTAGAGGATTTTACCTTTGACCATTCTGCTGATGTTCCATATACTGCAATCCAATAATGAATATTGCTTCCAAAAATTTGGTAGTGTTATAACTTCATGAATCAATTTTTTTTAATCTTGAAAATGTTTCTCTTTATATTTTTTGTGTGACTCCGGAATGAGCACGGATAATCGAGAGTGTACTGTATAAATTAACATTATCAATAATATATAGGAAACTGATACTAAACTAATTTTAGAAGACTTGGTTTAAATTTAAAATCAATACTATTAAATATTTAAAAACAGATTTTTTATACAGATTCCCTCAAAAAAATAATAATTTTTAACACTTTATCTTCCAAATAAGCTTCAAAAACCATTTTTTCATCTTTTTTTTGCTCATCTGATAAATTTCAATATGCAAATAACCCTCAAAAATTAAATATTAAATTAAAATAATGTCAACAAAGCACACATTTTCTATAGTTATATTATTGAATAAAAATACCTGAAAAGATAGATTCATTTGATATAGTACAAAGAGAAGAACTATAAAGATAATGAAAAACAAGTTAACTTACTCTTCTACACAGGGGACATTTCGGATCATTTTCATTAGTTCTTATAGTATTCCAACAGAAAAGACAAACCTACATTTTTAAAAAATATTGAAAATTGCATCATCAAAATTACAATTTCTGAATACATGAGACATACCAACTACAGGGTATCTGCTACATTTTAGATTTTCAAATTCATGACTAATTCTAAGAATTTTTCATGACTTAACAAAGTTGCTGTTTTCTCCAACAAAAACGCAACAATAAATTTAAAAAAGCATTATAATAACATTATTCAAAATAGGCATGCATAACCAAAACTATTATACTCTTCATCTTCATATTTATAGATTTTAAACTTAAAAAACAGAGTAAGGAAAGAGTTGAAACAATAAAATAGCTGAAAAAAATACAAAAGTAAANTTATTCGAAATAGGCATAACCAAAACTATTATACTCTTCATCTTCATATTTATAGATTTTAAACTTAAAAAACAGAGTAAGGAAAGAGTTGAAACAATAAAATAGCTGAAAAAAATACATAAGTAAAATTTTTTTTTTCATGCAGAATTATATTCTAAAGATACTTTTCTTGTTCATCAGAAAGGAAAGAAATACTCCTGATTTTTCTGTTCATTTTGAAATAAAAAATATTCGCCAATCACTGATTTGCGTCAACTAGAATTTTAAATTGATAAAATTTAAAAAAAATAAAAATTCTTAAATCACAGAAGAGAGTTTAAAGGATAATTCGATCTAGAAATGATATACTGAGTGGTGATTTTGTTAGAAATTCAGATATTTGGAACAGGATGAAATTGGGGGGAGGGAGATTCCATTTTAAAAATTAGATTTTTCGGAGACCTAAATCCATGATTTTTTTTAAAAAAATAGTAAAAATCATGACATTTCACGACAAATTTTGTTCAATACCGAAATTCATGACTTTCCATGATTTTTTATGACTTTCCAAGTGCGTAGATACCCTGCAACTAACTTTATTTGCTTTGAATTTTAATCATGCAAACCACTCATATTTAACACTAAAAAATTTAATAAGCTTTAGGATTTCAAGTTTAAAGCAAAATAAAAAATTATATTTAAAACTAAAAGATAAAAAACATAGATAGATATTACTTTCTTCATAAGTAATAACCAAATAGTGGTTACATTTGGAGCAAGAAAAGTTAATTACCGTTAGAATTATTTTTTAGATGTTTTGATAATTGATCTACAGTTTTGAACCATAAATCTACAGTCCAAAACTCAGATTTCCTTAAAATCAATATGTATACAGTTACTTTGAATCAGGGTTGGCGTTTTGGACGTCCTAACTGGTTTTGGACAGGACGTGTGGGTTTTACTGTCTTAAACTGGATAAAACTGTCTTAAAGTGTCCAAAACCTTGAACTTTAGTAAAAGGTAAAAATTCTATAGGTGTAACCATTGTACACATAATAATTACATGTATCAATAAATATTTGATATTTTTTATACAATTTACTTTTAACTTATTAAAGAAAAATAATATAATATAATAGGAAAAGGTTTATATTTTTTGAAGCCCCACAATTCATTGAACAACAAAAGTGAATATCTAAATAAATATGTTTTTTATACTAATAATGTTTTTGCATAAGGATAAATAATGTAATATTGAGTAATAATAATAATTTTAAAAAAAATACTAAATTTGTTTAAAAATTAACCTTTTACTTTTCACAATATTTTTTTTAAATTTTTTTATAATTTCTGCATCACAGGATGATATAAAAAAGACATCTGTTAAAAAAAAATGTTTTTAAATCTAAATATATTAGTTTATTGGATTAGTTAATTGGAAATACAAAATGACTGAAAAATGAATTAACAGTTTTGAAGGGTATAACATTGTTTTCAGTTACTGACACTGGTGATATATCACCACTATGCTAAAAGAATCAAACATGAATGAAATAAAAGTATTCTTGAATAGTACTATAGATAAATAAACCTGTTTATGACTAACCAAGCACTTAGTCCCTAATAGCTTAACCTGTATGGCAAGGTCAAACTTCAGTTATGTACTATTGAATGAGAGGACCAATTGAACTTGATTACTGATTAATCTTCCTTTGTTTAATGTTTAAATTGAAGAGTCAAACAATATTAATAAAACATTATACTTTTAAAAACAAATATTCTCCAGTAGATTTAATTATCAATATGTTATTAGTTTTATGTTTATTTTACCTTTTACATATTGTTCAGATAAAATTGTGACATAATTTGAGTAAAAGGGTTTTGGACAGTTTAAGGCAGTTTTGGACAGGACGGTTTAAACCATGGATTAATCCATTTTGTATTAAACCTTGCCAACCCTGCTTTGAACATAGCATATAATGAAAAAAAAAATCTAATCTAGTTAAAACCTAAATAGAGATTAAAGTTGGAGCAAGATTAATTTAGTTATTTTCAGAATTATAATAGGTTTTGCATGGTTAAGTAATTTATACAGTTTAGAGCTGTATTGGACCATAAATACTTGCCAAAACTCTGATTCCATACTTACTAAAAATAAAATTAAAGGTAAAGACAACAAATAAAAAAAGTACATTACAAATTAGCAAAAAACTTAATCCAATCTAAAATTACAAACATCTGTTAAACTAGTTTTCCTTTGTATTAAACATAACTAAAAAAAAAAAAAAAATTTCAAAATATAGTAAACATAATGTGAAATACCAAGAAGAAAACAAAATACAGGAACAGGAAGTAAACAAAGAAGCATTGAGAATAAACGTTGGTATTACCTTATAACCACAAGGACATGGCAAGAAATTCAAGTCGTCAGGGTCCAACTCTTCACAACATAATGGACACTGTATCAAAAAACAAATTTAAAATTTTCATTAGAAGTTTTACCAACACTACTTGTTATTTTTAATTTATTTTTCCCCAATAAACACCATTTTTTTACCAAGAAACTATTTATTTTCTATTCTAAGCTTTTAAAAATCTATGATCAAATTGAAATTTCTAACTTGATTAATTATTTTGTTGAAAATTTTCCATTATGTATTTCTGTGAATAATTTAAATAAATTTAAATTTTTGTGAAAAAACTTTTTTTCTAAAAACAATTCATTACTCTGACAGTGATTGTGCTAGACTTTGAAAGCTGCAGGTCTAAAAGACCCAGGATATTCAAACTTTTGAGTTCTTTTTTAACTAAAGAGTGTACTTATTTTTTTAAAAACATTCAGTAATTTATATTCTTTTTTGAAAGACTTTTTTTTGCGACAGCAGTCTGAGCTGAAATCACCATAATTGTAGCAAATTTATCAACACATATTGTTTTTTTACATTATTTATAATTTTTTTTTTTACAATGCAAGCAGAAAAGGTATTTATTTCAGGTTGCGTAGCCAAGTCTTTTGACAAAAAATAAGCACCTTTAAAGTACTTACTTTTCAAGCATTCAAAAAATATTTTTAAGCGCTATATACATTAACAAAAAGCCAAAATAATTTTAAAAGATTTTGCATGATCATGATAAAATAACTAGTTTCTGACAAAAAACTCTTTTTGTGATTATATTAGCCATTATAAAATGATCAAGAGATTTTTTGGTGTGATATTAGAGGGTGGAAAATGAAGCCTGAAATTGAGAATATCTTTGAGATTATTGATTTCTAAATTGAGATCATTGCACTCTCACTTACAAAATGCAACAGAGTTGCATTTCGTAAGTGAGAGTGCAATAATCTCACCGAACCCAGTTCAGTAGACGTACATGCGGACTCGCTAGTACTTCATTAAACATGTAAAATGATTGGCGCTTTCATGCGCTATGGACAGATGGTACATCAAAATGGATTTAGGTTGAATAAATTGCGAAAATGTTAAATAGAAAAATGTGAAAAGCACACCTTTGCATAAGTATTTTTCTAGTATAAACAAAAAGATTTCTAAGAGAGATTATACAGCAAAACTGTAACCCAATGAATTACATCAATCAAAAGTTCAAAGATCTGTAGTACCTATTAAAAGGAAAGGCAGGCCCCTTCTGTTTTATTATGCATTTAATAAATTCTAACAAATTACTTTGTTTAGAAACTGTAGCAAGTTAATTTAGCAAGATTTACTCTGGGAGTTGAGAGACAGAATAATTAATCACTTAAAAAAACAAAATCCTGAAATAAGCAATGGGTAGAGTTTATGCGAAACATATTTGAGTATTCCACAACCCCGGATATAAACAACCTTGTCTTAAGAGTACATTATATAATTATCAAGATACATTCTAAAATCAGATGAATACCAAAACCAATAGGATAACAACAATAATAATAAATATTACACTTACACATTATGATAAATATTTTCAATGCATAAAAGTAAAAATATTTACCTTCTCAATCTTCTCCATTTTTTTAGACTTCTTGGACTTTTTAGTTTTAGAATCTGCAATTTCTAGAATATTTTCTATGAAGAACTAAAATGGAAAATTTTATAATGTTAGGCAATGAACAAATTATATAAAAAAATTTCCTCTAAATCTTTTCGTTTAAAGAGAAAAAAAGTAAACAATTAGAAAGCAACAAACACCACATGTTAGCTTATGTAAGAGAAGGAATTATATGACACACATTTTTTAACTTAGAAAACATTTATAAATATGCAGTATATTATGTGCACGGTTTCTGTGAATGTTTTTAAGCAAAACGTTCATGATGGTATAGCCTAAACAAAGGTCACAAGGCCATGAGAACAGTCTAAGCACAAACATAGCGCATATTAACAAGAACTTGCTTTCTATCTTCTTCCGATCTGTCAGGTGAAGCTTAGGGTGGGTTGAAGAGTGTTCTAAGATGCAACATATAACTAATTCTTAATATGTATCTCTAACAGAGATTTGAATAAATGTTTTGTCTGACAGCATTAATCCTTTCTTTGTCTTAGTTTTCTCTTGGTGGTTATAAACTCCTTGTATTTATTTTTATTGGCAGGCTATTTATTAACAGTAACAATGTACCGTAATAATTTTTAACCACAAGTAATAATGTAGCCAAAATGCTACAAAATGATCTAAAAATACTAAAACGAAAAATAGACTATTTCGCTTTTTTGCTAGAGCATTTTACTAGATTATATTATTTTCAAAAACAAAAGGAAAATAGAATATCACATCTTTCTTAAACATCTCATAAGTGTTACTACTTGTATGAGTAGTGGTCCAATAGGACTTCCTAGGTATTTATTTAACTTTCCAAAATTCTATATAAGACAAACTTGAGAAGAAAAAAATCCAACTTTATAATACATAATTCATATTACAGTAAAGATCAAAAATCATTAAATGCCATTATAACACACAAAAACTATTTAGGTTTCAACATAATACCTCATAATGATTGAAGATTTAAGTTAAGAAAGAAAAAAAGATTTTGTAAAACCTAAATACATTTCAAGACAGCAAGCTAGTAGCTATGCACATGATTCTGGTGAAATTCGTAGAACATTTGATGACAATTGTCGCCATACAGGTGTGAACCCCATAAATGATACTCTAATAGTAGGAAACTATTAATATTATAAAAAATTATTAAAACCTTAAATCTCTATACATGTCTAAGAAAAATAAAATATATTTTAAACACCAATTTAGCTAAGAAACATGTTAAGAAATCAGAATTTCTCTGAAAACACACATGTGGGTTAGGCTTATAAAAAAATTACTTTCACCAATCCTACACAATATATATGAAGTTAACACAAATTTTTTTACCTATTGTTGCACCAATACGAATGTAAAAAATTGTTCTATGATTAGTCATGCAAGGGTATGTGAATAGCTTAGCATGATTATTTTCTGTCCACTTAGAACAGAACACGAATCGAAACGCAGAGTTTTTCAAGACCTAAAAAGCCTTAAAATCAAGCACTAGGGCCTCTACATATTTGAGGGCCTTTACATGTAACAAACATTTATTTATTATTCTTTTTTCCCTAAAGAATTATCTAATAGAGTCAAAGGTTATAATAAATAGAAAAATTAGCTCAAATATACTAGTCTCATAATTTACATGGTACAATTAACTGAAAAACATCTTGTTAGCAATGGTGCAAATTTTGCTTAAAATTACAACCAATTATGTGCTTATAAACCAGATTTCTACATCAGGTCCTGACTACACCCGTTTAATTATGTCACATCTACATCTTTACACACATGGTCTTATTAAAAGACAAAAAACAGTTTTAAAACTACAACTACAATCGAGATTTATAATCATGCCATTAATACCGATAACATTTTATTCTTTTAAATATTTTGTCATATACACAATACATTTCTTTAAAAGAAAATAACTGCAAGAAGTTAGTATATTTAGTTTCGCCTTAAACACTAGAAATATGTATTTCAGTTAACTATAACACATTAAAAAATCACTAACTTCAATGCACTTTCATGTGAACTTTCACTATGATTCGAAAATAGTCTTTTTAAAATTGGATGCTATATTAATTTTCATCCACCAAATAGGAAAAAGCTATTAACAAAAAATTAAGATTCCAAAAATCAGTATCCAATAAATATTATAATATTTTAGTACTACAAAATTAAAAAAAGCTTATTGTAATTTTTTTAATTAAAATAACTTCAAAATATACTATTTTGGAAAAGTTTAAATTACATAATATTTCTTGCGATCTATTATAACTCAATTTTAAAATGTTGCATAACTTAGTCAGCAATTTCATTTGCAATTATGATATTATTTATGCAATATTATACGTTCTATATAATATGAAAAATGTGCACACTAATCACTCACATTAAAAAGTGTAAATAATTTGTGGAATGTTTAAGAAATCATTCAGAAAATTTACTACAGAACACATATTTAACTTTTTAGAAACTTGTTCACAAATAGCTACATCAATTTGTAAACACAAATTACAAATACTAAGGTCAAAACGTGAAGAATATAACTTGATTGTAGTACTACAATAAACATGAACTTTGAAATAGCTGTGTGAACTATTTTGTCAAAATTTTAAGATAAACAAACCAAACATTTTCCTCTGAAAGTGGTAGCAACATTAAGAAATCAGTAATTTATAGCAGAGAATAGATATAATGAGACAAAAACTTTCGAAGAAACTTCAAAATTTATAACTTTTATGGATAATATGAGTAAATAAATTTACCATTAGAAAATTTAAGATAGATACTGAGAGATTGGACTTTATTTTCTTGCTTGGGTAGATAATACTCCAACAATGGTAAAAAACAACAAATACTTAGAACTAAAGAAAAATCTATAACTTCGTGTTAGTATTCCAATAAAACAAAACGTTATCAGGAAATTGATTCATATGATTAACAACCATATGGTATTAAAATCTTGCATTTTTTTCTTTCTATCTTAAACTCACACAACAAGTCAAGATCTCTGGATGGTCCTGAAATCCACAGTTAAGGTTAACAATCGTGTGGTGTTGTTGACCTTTCAAATATGACTTAGATTTTGATCACACTGACGACTGTCATGATTTATTTCAAAGTTGATGATAGAGATTTTGAGTGGCTGATGCGGTATGTGCGTCAGATTAGTAGAATGCAATGTTCTTCTATATCAAAAACACTAAGCTTTTAATTAAGAACAGGAGTTGTGGCTTCAATCTTTGTGTTGATCTTGTGTGAATGACTAGTTGTGTATGGATTGTACTGTTCTGGTTATGCAGCAGGTGCGATACGTGAGTCGTTATTTGAGTGTTTTACGCAGGTATAACACGCGCAAGCGCGTGCAGCAGAGTTTCGATTCAGCTTGTTCGATTTTTCTTTATAAAATAAAAAGTCTTTATCTTTCAAAAATTTAGCAGTATGTATTATATTTACTTATTAACATACACATACAGGCTAGCATGCTCAATAGAATGTGACGCCCTATTTACCCAAGACCTGACACCAGGCGCATGATGAGTAAAAAGAGATCTAATGCTTTATTTTACATCTTCGATTCTCCTGTCACGCATTGTCGCGAAAATATAACTCCGGCTCAGGCTGGAATTCAAGCGTATGATGATTAATTTTGTACATCACGTGGATATTGTTATTAATAATGCATGTCCTCTGATGTCCTGTTTCTACTAACAAGTTAAGAAAGCTTAAACGCTTGAAAAACCGGTTTAAGAAATCTTAGGTTTACCAAAAAAGTTTAAACTTGCTTGTGGAAATAGCGTATATAGGTAAAATGAGCAGACGTCCTCCAACTGGAACAGAATCCTCAAACGTCAATAGCTATCCTCAAAAAATCTCAATTTCTTTGAGAGCATAAAATTATCTTAAATCTGACATATTGCTTCAAATGTCGTCGAGTTTCCTCGAAAATCTCTCATCCGTTTTTATATGCAGCAAAATATAAAAATTTTGTAAAAACACATGCTTTCTTCTAAAAATCAAATTAATTCTTTATTCATGACAATCAAGATTTTTTCATGAAGATTAGTTTGCAGAAAATACAAGTGAAAAGCAAAAAATTGCTAAAACTATCTGATCATCTAAATTTTATCGCCTCATTTATATTCAAACAAAAAAATCATTAATAATTTTCATTCAAAACAAAGTGCTCACCAATCCCTTCATTGACTGTAGCCAGTGATTATATATACCTATAATGAAGTAAGCATTGGCTGCCTGGTGTAATGCCGTAGATAACAAACTCAAAATATTACACAATAATTGCTACACCACAAAATATTATACTGGGGAGAAACCACCAATGCCAGATGGTTTCAAAGAAATAATGCTATAATCAATGAGACAAATTAGCCGGCAATCACCTAGAATTCGACCAGATAATCACCGAGGAAGGAAGTACAACTGAATCCTGAAAGATAGTTGCAAATAGGTCTACTCGATATTAACATTTCAACCATGCTAATCAGTTCAAAATGAAGTATGTGTATCTGAATGAAACAATGAAGATGAGAAGAGATGAATACTGATGCTGTCAGAAACAACAACACCTGCTGAAACTTCAAAGACAGACAAAACTTCTGAGCCTGCCTAGAACTCAATTACTGCTTCGTCTCCATCTTCGAACTCTCTGAAAGTTTTAGAATTAAGAAGACTGTTGAAAACTCAACACGTGTCATCAGGACTACAGAAGCTACAACAGTCACTCTAGAACGAGTCAATAAGATTACTCAGACCGAGGATTTGTCAACACCTTCCTCTACATCCAAGGAAAGGAAGAACAAGAAAAAGAAACTGAAGTAGTCTAATATAGAAACAGACATACAGATTTCATGGTCCGATTCAGACCCAGCGATCGCTTACAGACTGCAGCTCAGTAACCCCAGAGACATCACCACCACCAATCGTTGAGACTTCTCTGATAGAGGACGAGACGCAGCCCAGTATTACTTCCATACAGACTTTTAAAATCCTAATAGGAAGTCTCTTAAGGAGTCTCCATACCGACTGCAACAGCAACATATCGCATGTTGCAATGACTTCGCGCATGCGCACTTCTTTCATCCTCCCTCTGTTGCAACAACCAGCGATCGCCGTCGCACTGGTTTCAAGAATTGGATGGAGTTTAATTTTCGTCGCTGTTGCAGACTCAGAGAGTCAATCCGATTCCTATATATTTCTAATCTCAAAGGGAAAATACGATGAAATCACGTATGATTTTAATGTTAACGTCATTCAGAACATAGTGACTTATGTTTATATAAAATATTTGAATATATTTGAAAGATTTTTACATTAAAAGACATTTTTACTCGTATTACAAAAATGTATTTTAAATGTTCTTATTTATATAAATCTTCGTTGAAATTTTTATTAAATATATATAAAATAATATAAATTTTTAAGAACATTGATTAAAAATATATATTGAAAGGTCTTGATTTAGAAACAGTGTTTATAATTTCATAAATTCCTGAGATAAATTTTTAAAATTCTAAAGTGGGATCAATCTGCTAATCTCACTTGGGTTTAAGCTATTTTAGTGCGTTTTGTTAATTATGAAAAATGCATTGAATAGATACTTTTCTTTAATTAATTCTCTAAAAGTATTTTGAATTAATTGCGAAAAATTAATAGTATAAATCTTTTTTACTATTAGTTTATTTCTCACATTTTTAATTGTTCATGCACAAGTGAACAGAATATATATTTAAATACATATTTGTTTGCGCTTCTTTTTTTTTGCTCTTTATTGCAGATATTCTCGAGTGGCAGTAAAATAACTATTAATAGTCAATTAGACAGAGAATCACTTATGAATTTTGCCAGAACATAACTTGACATTCAAATAAATATCAAGCCTTTTAAATTAATTCTTTTTATACTAGTTAAGATAGCTTCAAAGTGATTTTATTAAACCATGAATAAAAAATTAAAGCGTTACTCTTGAATCATTAAAAAATAAAAATAAAATGTTCAGCGAAATAAGGAAAAGGTGGCGGCATTTTAGCGTTGCTAAAAGATTAGAAAGCAGTATTTTTTAATTAATTATTTTTTATTTAATAATTTTTAACTGCATATTTTTTTTTGAAGAACAATTTTTTTTTATTTGCTATTAAAAAGTAGTTATTATTAAAAATTAGAACGTTCGTTTTATTAGAAAAGATTTTCGAAAAGTTATGAAGCAAAGTTCATAAAGAAATGCAAAGCAATCGCTAAAGAGAAAAAGGCAAACTTTTTTAATTAGTTGAAACCGTCATTAATTGTTACAAAAATTATTTTCATTTCAATTCTACTCTCGAATGATGAAGGGACCCATCAATGGGCAATTATTACAAAAACTAAAATTTTGAATGAAAAGTTTTGAAAAATTTCGTACGAAATTCTGATAATATAAAATTTTTTAAATACGGCAATGGTGCTCAAAACCGGGTCCTTAAATTTTCTTTTTATAATCAACTTCATAAACAGAATCGCTTAAATTTTTATTTGCATGAAATCAGATCGATCTTTAGCTTAAAAAATAAACCATTTTTATGGAACAAAAAACGCTGTATTTTTTTTTAGTGTAAATTGGTTATTCTATGGAAGGTATTGTTCATCACTATCGGATAAAATTGGGTATATTAGAAATGATGGGAAAAAACGCCTTTTTTCCTACTTTAATATTTTCATAGAAACAAAAATAATAATTTGATTTTACTGCTATGAGAAATTTTTGGGAGTTTAGAAAATCAAGGAAGCTAAGGAACATATTTGGAATTTATCGCCAATTAAGTGAATGGACCAGATTCAAGAACAGAAATTACTAATAAATTTTTTGTTACGCCATAGGCTTCATGGGTCTATTGTTGATAGCTGAGGTACCATAACCAATCTTCCAGGAATTTTTATTTGGAGTGTTATAAAATATAGCTACCAGTTGTCCTGTTCAGACTGACTATGCCTGGCTTAATGCGACAGTACCATTCAGCAGGAAAAAGAAATGTAGCATATTCAAAACGCAATGTAATCCTTTTTTTTTTATATACAATTTTTGGAAAATGTAATTTTATGCAAAAGTAAAACATAAATGAAAAAAGAAAAACACCCGCACATTCTTGTACTTCTCATAAAGTAATATCTCATGATCATATTATAAAGGGTCACTAAATAATAAAAGGTGTCCATTTTAAAATGTTGCTTAAATGGCTCCATAAGGAACTTCCGTAAAGGGAAATTTTAATGTCATAAATTCCTATCAACTTGCGAATGTAAGAAAAAACTATATTGAAGCATTTGCATATGAAAATAAATTCATTTTTATCACGTCTATATAAAATGTTAAGTTGCAAACTTGATATATTTGTAATATTCAAAATATTGTTCACAACAATGTTGGGAAAAAATTTTTTTTTTCCTAACATCACCTTTTGATAATAAAATAATTTCTGTTTTTCATTTTCCCTAACTTTTTTAATTTGAATTGTTTAATATTCCAGCAATTTAGTTTATTTAACAAAATAAAAATACGTGTTATAGTCGGAAAAATTTATTCAGAAAAAATGAATTTTTTTCCCATAAAAAGATTAGTAACGTATTAAAAATTAGTAGACAAAATTATAAGACAAAAATTATAAAAAATAAATAATTTCGTATAAATTATTGATACAATATTTGTAAAAATGTGACGCAAAGTTTATTTCGACAATTTATGAAGCATCTTGTAATGAAATCATAAAGTAATATAAATATAAGAAATAATATAAATATAAAAAATAATTCATATGTGTAAAATAATTTTTTAAATACAAAAAATAACGATAAAATGAGCTGTGGAACAAAAACTATATACAAAAGAAAAGTGCGCATACGCTAGCCAGGAAACAGGTTTGTTGTCGCATGCGGTGTGAAGGTACATGCAATCACTTGCAACAGACACACTGCAACAGAGGGGAAAAATCGTGTTTCGCATCGCTGTTGCGTTCGGTGTGTAGACACCTTTAGTTGACACACATACACACCACTCAACTATGAGCAAGCACCTTGCTCCGTTTTCAGGGCTCTACATTTTAGTAGCTATGGTAGGAATGCTACGTCAGAACCACCACCCTGGTTTAACACTGACGACATGGGAAATGCCTGAGATGGTAACCTTCTCTCTACACTTCTAATCACAACTAACGAGAAGATTTTCAGCAGTGGATTCAAGCACACCTTTCTGCGTATTCATGCCTGCTATTTAGTCTGCTTCCAGCATCGAGCTCATTACCCTCGGCTCTATACCATTGGCATAAGTGACGCCTTTAACGACTGCGCTACCGGAATGCTGTACCAGTTGATATTAAGATGGAAGTAATTGCGATGGAGTTTGTAAAGCTCAGAACCGAAGCAGCAAAAAGTGCCCACTTCAACCGTTGAGAAGGCGGGGCAAATGAGCTTCTTCCTTTTAACACTGCTGCGAGCCAATCAGTATTCGAACTGCGTCATTTCACCTCAATGACCATCCAATTAGAGTTGAAAGATTCAGAGGAAGAAGATTTCAAACACAGTGTTTTCGATAACAAGGGTTTGGTCTTGTACAATATACCAGCAGAAACTCACCGAGGTGTGTGATGGGTATTGACAATCATCGCTTCTACAAATGTTCTAGAGATCATATCAAGCCAAAGTGTTGCATTTGCAGAGGTTGCATACAGCCAACTTCTCGCAGTGCTAAACCCGACCTAGGAGAAAACAACCAACACCAACGAAACAAATGCCAGCCACAGAAACACCAAAACAACGGCTTGTTAAGATCTTAATATAGAACTTTAAAAACTCCTGTAATCGCCAGAGATCAATAGATGTTCCAGTCTCTCCTCATGAACTGTTATAGACTGACAACAATTTTCTACCTTACCCCCTTCTATTTTACCATTGACAAATTGACATCGATTCTCTTACTTCATGTTAACATCGTCTTTACTAACACAGATGAATCGGCCCATTGTGTCAGGTACAGAGATCATGTATTCGTTTTAATCCCATGATATTGAGAGAATTCTTAGCAAGTAAGTTTCTTTCAAGCTGAGAAGTTGCTTGCTTTATTTATTCAGGAAATCATATTTATATTTATTCGTATTTATATTTATTCAGAAATGTTTTAATAAACCATATCTTATCTGGTTCTCAGTGGGATTTATCAATATTATATTCTTATACTGTTGACTCTGAGCTTTAAGCCGAGTAAAAAAAAAAAGCTCTCTGGAATGAAACTTTTTGAAAATGGTCTACTTTTTACAAGAAAAATCCATAACCAACATTAAAAGTTATGAAACGTTTTGTTAAAGGGTACTTAGAAGTAGCATACGTTATAAACAGTGTTAAACATTTGGAAATGGGACAGGATTTATTTAACTGTTCTTTCATGGTGTTAGGGAATAAAGTTTTGAATTTAAATCTACGGTAAGAGAGAATCAATAAACATACACATTAATTTACAATCATTCCTTTCATGTGTCATTTTTTATATCATTGCAATAAAAAATATAAAGGCTTTGAAAGGTGTATGTTGATGAGAGAACGTTTTATTTTCAGATTTTTACTGACTCGTTGTTACCCAGTCATCCTTTCAGGACAGACAATGTTTTTATTGAAAAGGAAATTCATGGCCTTAACATGATTTCATCATTCAAATTTATCTTGGACAATCAAATCTTTTGTATTCACCGTAAAAACTTTTATATACACAAGGAATCACAAGCACATTCCTCTTTGTTAGTTTAAAATGAAGTTAATGTTCCCTCAGTTTAAATGTAAAGTAAACACATGCAGTATTATCTAGCACTTTTATAATGGAAACATCATTAGTATTGATATTCGTATGCTAATGTGCGAAATACAATTGGAATTTATTTCATTATTATTCAAACATTTCAATGGGCCATTTATTTCTAGTAAAGGTAAATTAAAATATTTTCTGAATTGAACTTGATGTGAATAAATAAAACTCATTTAGCTTATTAGGTAAAATTCATTTAAATTTCGACTCCCTTTTCTGATGGACATTACGTTGACTACCGCCCATTAGGTGTTATAAAAAGTAAGTAACTTACTTAATTTTATCTTTTAATTAATTAAAAAATTTTTATTAATGCTATAAACTGCAAAAGCAATCATACATATTATAAAATTTGATACGTTTTTTTTTTGTTTTTTTTGGAATTTATGGTCATCAATTTTATTCAAACGTGCTTCAACAGAGTTATTATGAAATGAAAGCCCAAATTAAAAGTGGTAAAATAGTTTATCATTGACTTTCAAAATGGGAGGTAAATATACTTACCATTGCCATAGAAAGGGTCAGTCATGTAATTTACTTTAATAAAAATCTTAAATGCTAACATCTCACGTTTTAACCAAAGATTTTTTTAAAATAGTTTTTGGTGAGTTCAGTTTTTATGTGTGCCTTTTATATATTTATCTGCATTTCATTTCGGTCATCATTATTGCGGCAGGCTAACCGTGGGAGATTCGTGTTGTTTTTCTCTCCCATGTAACGCAAATTCGGGTTAGTTCCATCAAAAAGTCCTCATTTAAAAATTTCTCCCAATACTTGATGCAGAAGTTCCCTTGTCATCTGTAATGGGTCCAAAATTACAAGGCTAGTAGTCGTGAACTCGAAAATTTGAGTAGGCTGTTAACAACGGTTATAATATAAAATGAAAAAAATTAAATTTACTGTTTCTACTGATAGTTAACTGAATATGTTCGCATGAATTTGCATTATTTGTAAAATCATTTTACGTATAAAATGTTTAAAAAAGTGTAGTTCAAGGAACTACTTTCACAGCTTTTTTATTACATATTTTAATCAAAGAATGAGAATAAACTTTTTTAAAATTAATAAAAGAAGAAATAAATATTTATTTCAAAAATATTTCTCGAAACCTTTTTATTCTAATTACTTTTACCGTTATTCTTATTTGCATCTTTTATTGTAAATAGTTTGTTTTCTTTTTCATACATTCCTGTAACAAATTCTTTTAAACATGCTGCCATTTGTGCATCGTATAAAGAAGCTTTTTTTCGGAATAAAGTGAAAATACTGATGAATTAAAAGTTCATCAATAGAGATTTTCTTTATTAAAAAAAAAGAATGATTGGTATTTCAAAAAGAGGTATTGATCAAATGACCAGAGTATACATACCGTAACATAGAAATAGTAATAATTATCATATAATGAGACTTGAAAGTATAATTTATATTTCACTGGCTGAAATTTCTTAGTTAATTCTAAAAGTATCTTAACGTTATTTCTCTTTCAATTATCGTCTTGAAATTGCTCGGGCACGTACTGTATATCTTTTGGGAATTTGGTTATCTTCTCTTGTGTGATAGACAAAAAAATTAAGAAAATAATCAGCGCCATATCGTATTTAATCCTCAGGTATCATCATTTCACCCAACAATGAGGATTCTGGGTAATAAATACCGACTGGAAAAAAAAAACCGGTTCATCTATCAGTCACGGGTACCTCAGTTTCAAGACAAACTGTGTACAAATGTTTGGGAAATATTGATCTATATCCTCGCAGATGCGTTCCGTTCAAGGCAGCTCACTTTCGTCAGCGATTAGCCTGGAGTAAAGAGCATGCAATGTGGATATCACTATAGTCGACACTTTTGTGATGTTTTGATGACGTTAATTTACTGACATCAAATCACATTTGTGATGCTAATTTATTGTATTATTTCACTCCTTAAGTCTACAAAACACGCCATCCTCTATTGTTATTGGCGATCGAAATGGACTGCAGGTGGCGTAGAGCAGAACTCTCTATCTGTGGCAACACTTCTCATGCTTTCCACATTTGCGTGTGGAGAGTCATAGGGGAAGGAAGTACGTTAGTTTCTCTCTTGATTTTCATATAGATTAAAATCTGTTAAGTTGAAAAACTATATGGAACTGAAAACTACATTAAACATAGTCTTAAAGAAAAGCATCATGGAAATTTAAAAAATATATATATTTTTATTAAATAAAAAGGAAAAATATGAAGAAAAGGGAAAATATCGTAGTACATTCCTATAAAACTGAAAAGAGGAGGAGAAGGAAGGGAGAAGGGCCAAAGCCATGAAACCAGATGTCATATTCGAGCGTTGCGATCGCCAATTGAGCTTGTACTATTTGTAAAAATGACTTGCACTATTTATTATTTAAAGTTGTTTTTTGAAGATTCTGTTGTCGCACGATATGTCGTTTTTTTGTATGAATAATAAGCGATTTTCGTAACTGTGAGTTTGCAACAGTTACTAATGACTTTTAGATCAAGTTATGCCTATGTTTAGTAAGTGCCCTCAACGGTCTTCCTGAAAATGGCACAAAATGTCAATGTTTATAAAAGCCACGGTTTTGAAAAAATGAAAAGAGTTTGTGATTCAATTTTTTAATATTTAAAAATTTATCCTAATGCTACATTAATTGGGTTTATGAAATTTTTTAAAAAAAATAAGAGTAAAGCATAGTTTTTGATAATTTTAATCTAAAATGAAAAATGTCACAAAATCAGTCATTTTTAAAAACGTTTAATAGCTTTAAAAATATTTAAATTATTTGTATGTTTTAAAGCCCAGATATTTCATTACTGTAAGATAGCATATTATAATTTAAAATTATAGCTTTGTTTCAAGTATATAAACAGCGTTTTCTTTTACTTTGCTCGGCGGAAAAACTTTAAAAAATCATCTTAATGGTGAATTAATTTAACTTTAGTTGAAGACACAAAAAAACTGAAAATAACATTCAAAACATGGCAACCTTTACAATAAATTTATGCTATTACATTAATTTCGCTAAATTGAATTCTGGCTCTCAAACTTTTAGAATTTATAAGATATAAAAAAAATCTTATGAGTGGAAAAATTGAACTCCTGATTGAAGTAATAAAAATGCCTAGAATATTAAGCCTGTTCAAATATCACTTCTTAAGCAAAAGGGATACATCGAAAATTTCTACCACTTCCTTGCGGTTTTAAAATCGTACACTCAGTTCATGCTATTTTTTACACTCTATTTACATGTATGTAACCCTTTAAAGTTTTGGTTTTGAAATGGTCTCAAATTTTTAACGAAGGCTAAAAAAACTTTAATTTAAAAATATGCATGGCTTATTGCTACAGAATTTTAAAAAAAATATGCATAATCCATGTTTCCTGCTTGTGATAAAATATAAACAGTATTCAACCAAATGCATTACAATTTATTGTGCATTATTCTGTCCTCAATCTACTGATTGAAATGTGAGTAAATTAAAGTGGAATGCAACACCCATCGCCTTCAATCTTTGTTTATATTCTTGCATTCGATTCATCTCATCAACTGTTTCAAAGTTGCAGAAATAAAACATCAAGTCCACTTGCTTCAGACCTAAAATGATAAATATTCGTTCAACTAATGCATTTCTTTCATACAACAAATTATATCAAAAGTCCATTCTCACTGCATACGATTCATGCACACCCGGTTGTCCTTGATGAACAATCTGATTGGGGAGATATATTCTCAGGCTAAAAACTCATCAATCATTCACTCGATGGCGACTGAACGTGCGTGAATCGTGAGAGGTTCTAAATGGTCGACCGAAAATAGCCAACAAGTCAACCATTTATTTTGTGACGTAACGAAGTTAACTGTTTAATGAACTTGCATCCAAAAAGTAAATATTTGCCTCAATTTACTGTTCAAAATCTAAGCAAATACTGGTTTTGAAACGTGCTCCAAGCAGAGCTTGTTACATAAATAACCCATTGAACCTCAATCCTGGCTTTGAATAACAACAAAAGTTGAGGTAAATATTTACGGAGAAAACTAGTCGTCTATTATCTTGAGGCAGAAATACGCATCAGATCAGAAACCTTGTGAGGCAAAATCGATTCTGATACCAAAATTCATTCCATGCATTAAGGTTGGGATGTCGAGTATGTTAACAATTTTGAAAGCCAATTTAAAACTATTTTTTGCCTCGAATTGGGTACTTGCAACTCGAGAAGAAGATGCCTCTCCTTGATAACTCAAATATGAGGAAGTCATTTCTTTTAAAAATTAAAAAGAATGGATTCTTACTTTTAGGAGTATTGGAAAGTGAACCTTCACATATTCTTCTTGCGAGAGTAGGGGAGAGGACACCACACAGATTAATCACTTCGAGGTGCGCACACGTCATAATCAGATTCAGAATAGAATCCTCCAGCAGAGAGATGTTGACGAATCCGAAATCTAAACTTATTTCACCTATTTGTGTAATAATTGTTATATTAATTTGAAACAACACAATTGGCATGAAATTTCAATCTTAACAAAAGGAAAAGTAAGATTGAGTAGCTTACATTGGAAAATTCTACGGTAGTTTTCTCTATGGTTTAACAGCCCCGAGGGGGGGGGATCTACTATAGATAAGGAGAATTAAGGAAATTTATTAAACAATTCTCAGTTGCCTAGCAACGGAAAGAAGTTTGATAATACTTTTCGTCGAATTCTTTGAAATATTTTTCTCTAAGCTTAGTAGAATTTTTTGTTGTAAGTACGTAGATAGTTAGTATTCTTCTGTTGTTGACATTCGGAAAAAAACAAAATAAATGAAAAAAAAGAAGGAAAAAAAGATGATAGTATTTGGTATCATGTATCGATATATCATCTTCTCACCGAATATACACTCTATAGCAAAAAAATCGACGCACCAAGAAGGAGTTGTCCGATTGAAACAAAAATTGGTGGATAGGAAGACAATGTACAGAATAGTAAATGATAAAAAGTTCAGAACAATTGAATAATTTATTGCAGAGTAACAGTAACAAGTTCACTAATGTGTTGACCCACCTCTAGCCTGGATACAAGCTGCATCACAGCGTGGCATAGACCGATAAAG
Source organism: Parasteatoda tepidariorum (assembly GCF_043381705.1). Taxonomy (NCBI): domain Eukaryota; kingdom Metazoa; phylum Arthropoda; class Arachnida; order Araneae; family Theridiidae; genus Parasteatoda; species Parasteatoda tepidariorum. The sequence continues at coordinate 11,204,227 of NC_092212.1, forward strand.
CTCCCGGATGGTCTCTTGCGGTATTTCCTGCCAAATTCGATCCAATTGTCGAACGAGGTCATCAACATTCCGTGCCAGATGCAATCTCCTTCCCATCATATCCCAGGTATGCTCGATGGGAGAGAGATCTGGTGATCTGGAAGGCCAAGGAAGAGTTTGACAAGCTTGCAGACAGTTCATAGCAACACGTGCCGTATGTAGTCTGGCATTGTTTTGCTGAGAAACCAGCCTAGGGAGCTGCAAAAGGAACGGTAGCAAAACAGGTCTTAGGATGTTGTCGACGTACAGCTGTGCAGTAAGTGTACNGCTGCAAAAGGAACGGTAGCAAAACAGGTCTTAGGATGTTGTCGACGTACCGCTGTGCAGTAAGTGTACCTCTAATGACGATCAAAGGTCAAAGAAAATGACACCCCAGACCATAATGCCTTGTTGAGGGCCGGTGTGGATTGCAATAGTGAAGGCAGGATCCCCCCTCTGCCCTGTGCGTCTCCAAACACGTCTTCGATGATCGTCAGGACACAGTTGGAGGCGGGGTTCGTCGCTAAAGACTATTCGTTCCCAGTCGGCATCATTCCAGCCATATCTGTTCAAAACATTCATTCATACGAAATTTCAAAGCAAGCGGATGATTGCTTCTTGGTGCGTCGATTTTTTTGTTATAGAGTGTATAATGTACTTGTTCATAATTGTCCGGGAGGATGTAAAACGGGGCATTATTATTATTATTAATTGCAATGATAAACATAATAGATTATTATTTCTCCTTTTCTTCTTTGTATTTGATTTGATGTTACGTGTACAGTGTGCAGAAAAAGAATAATTTTTGAATAATTTTTGATCGAATGATCGGAGTTTCATAATCTCAGACTCAATCTTAATAGTTCCAAGGGATTACCACAACTATGCTAATTAATTAATGCAAACAATATTTTAAGATACGAAATTAGACACAAAAGCACACTTTATCTGTATAAACATGTCCTTTTTTAAAACGTATTTAGATTTCTGACCCCTAAAATATTGCCGCAATCTCAGAAATATGATCCCAATACTTTGCACCGGAGAGTGATCCAAAGTTTGGGCCCCTTAATGTTAATTTTACTTTTTGTGTATTTCGCCATATCTCAAGAAAGTTTTGAGTGAATCGAATTTTTTTTTTACACACAATTATAAAATTCATTAAATCCAAAGATAATTACTTCCATACGAAAATGACGTCTAATAAATATTTATTATTTTTTATTATTTGATTTAATTGTCGAAAATTTTTTTAGCTGTAAGATATATAATTTTTTACAGAATTCAAAAAAAAATATAATTTTGCACAGCACGAAATTTACGAATAAAATTGGTCAACCTTAGAAATCAAATTTTAAAAAAAGTCGTACTTTTAACTTAACTTTTTTGTAACTTAAAATATCGTCTGTATGAATTAATTAGATTAATTAAAATCACTCCCTCTAAGCATTAAAATTGATTCCCAGAACCTGAAGATCTGATCATTAGTTGAAAAATATTCAGGGTGGTCCGTATTATATTTTGCCCACTGTACACACATTTATATATTTAGTCTATTTTTAATAAAAAAGAAATTAAATATGTAAAAAAATGAAGAAAAGCGTAGATTGTAAAAGAGTAATTTGTGAAGAATAGTACTGCAGCAAGAAAGATTAAGGTTTGGGGAGTAGGAGTGTAGCTTCTTTTAATTGGGATAACTCGAAAAAGGATAAAGAATGAAATACGGATTGTCAAACGTAATTAAGGCAAGAACAAGTGAACGAGGTGATCCCGATCAGCACTTTCATAGAGGAGAGAAAGCCTTTATATGGGCTTACCATAAAACGAGAAATCCGATCGACTAGTAGTCCGAACGTTCAGATATCTCTGTCTTATTTGCTTCCCTAACTGCTCAGTTTAGTAGTACGGACGTTGAGATGTCCTTCGTATTGACTGCCACTGCGCAGTTTATGTTCGAGCTACTAAATTGATCAGTGCGGAGGCCTTCTCTGTTGTAAAAGAAGCTGTCGCGATGCGATCTGAAATGAATTGCTCAAGTTTTTCTTGGGGTCAAGCAAAGAGAGGAATCCTCTTGTTTTTCAACATATTATGTATCTTTTTTTATGTAGTTCCAATAATTTTTCCCCTGAAGATTGTACAGTCGGACTTCTATTTAACGAACTTCCATTTTGCGAATTTCTCTATTTTGCGAATTTTTTTTCTAGGAAGCAAGAGCATTTTTAAAATTTCTTCTTTAAATAACTTCCAAATAGCGAAGTGAATTTTCTATTTAACGAACTTTTCTTTGAGATCAACATTCCCTATTTCCCATCTTTCAGAACATTTCAGACTTGTTAACGCATTTTATGGGGGAAATGACTTTGAATCGATTTTCGAAGCCAAAATTTTAAGGAAAGCAGTAAAATCCCTTTTCGCTTGCATTTCAAACAAAAAACTCAGAAAAAATTAACGGATTTTATCAGTATTAATTAACATTAAGAACACATGTGGTAATGTATGTTTTTAATTAGTTTCATAATAAATGCAGCTATAATTTATACAGAATATTAGCTTTTTATAGCGGAAAATGTATGTTGCACGATAGTGCAACACAATGCTTTGCTTTATTCTTGTTTTACATGCAGATTTCTTTTATGGTTAGAACTAAAAATAAAATAGTAGATACTAGTTAACAAGATGAAGGTACATCAATTGCTATTTTAATTATGTGTAGAATTTAAAAATTTAAAACCTGTTTTGTGTTGTTTAAGTATTTCAAAAAGTGATTTTCTATTTAACGAATTTTTCATATAACGAACTTTTTATCGGGATTTAGAGACTTCGTTAAATAGAGGGTCGACTGTATTTCATAAAAATATGTGAAGAATCTAATTTCTTTAAAGAAATTAAAGTAATTTTTTGGTTTGTTTTTTTAAAGTAATCACAGTATGAATACGTTTTTTTTTAAATGTCCCACCCCGAAATAAAATTTTGAAAATGACATATGAGTTTGAAATGATATTTTTTTCGAATAAATTCTTTTTCTAATTACTACTAAATTCATATTAACTGCTTGTTTCCTCTTAATAAGCAATTTTATTGTGAACTAAATATTCATAGTGGAACATATTACAGATAATGGATGCAAAAAGGTAAGACTCACGAAAGTAGTCTTGAAAAGCATGGGTGATGTACTGCAGAATGGATATTCCGTGTGTTCGAAGATTGTTGTCACTTCTTAAGCTGAGTCCGCATTTGTATGTGAATTCACTTGCACACGTGGATTGTGGCATAACATCCATGAACTGTTGCAACGTCACTACCTCCACTGCAAGAATTTAAACCACACCATCCTTTAGCAATGTTCAAAATAAATTTTAAAAAAAACTAAGCAACTTTTGATCTAACGATAGGATTTTCACGTATTCAATTTAAATGTTTCGAGAGCCTCATCTTAAATAAGGAAATTAATTAGTACAGAAAATATTTTAAAATACGAAATCCGATTCATAAACCATGATTTCCATGAATCAAAAAGTTATTTTTTCCTCGACTGATTCGCATTCTTGACCCTCAAAACATGAGGCATAACCACAATCCGGGAAATAGGGTCCTAATAGTTTGGTCAGAAAGGCAATCGAAAATTTGAATCCCTAAATATCCCATTTTGCCTATTTTAACATATCTCGAGAACTTGTTAAGCTAATCGAATTTTTTTTTACACAAAATTATACATTTATTTAAACAATAATTCCATACAAAAAAATTTTTAGTAATTATTTATTAATTTTAATTATATTTTTTAATAATAGGCTGAAAATTTTGGATCGTTATGATACACAAATATTTACACCATTTTAAAGAATGCCACTTTATATGAGTATATAGTACAAAATTTGGATTAAACCGCTCGAATGGTTCTTACGAAATAAAATTTTAAATAAACTACATTCAAGGATATTATACTTGATTTTTATGTTATTATTGAATTTCTTTCCTGCTCAACGTACGAAATAATGAGTGAATTATCACGAACGGTGAATAATTTTGTAACTTAATAATTTTGTAACATTAAAGGCCAAATTGCCCTTTCTTAAACTTAGCAGAATGTACTTTATAATTAATTTCTTGAAATTGTCAGAAATGTTAACTTCGAAATCATAAAACAATGTTACATCTTGTATAAATCAGCCTTGGATTTTGAAAACAGAGATTTAAGGCAGCAAGATAACATGCATAATTAATAATGTGAGGAAATAGATGCAACGATAAGTATGCTTTATCACCCGGATGATGAGTAAAATTTCTTCCCCGATTCGTTGTTAGGATGGACTCCTTTAAGACGGACAAAAAAAAAGAAGATTTCCTTTACGACGGACAAAAAAAAAGAAGATTAGAATTGCCATTGTACCACAATCTTATTCTACTGAGTAATCGATTATTTGATTCAAAACAAATAGCGAGGTTCGCTGTTTCCCTGGAGGCCAGCTCGGTCAGGGAGGCCCTCCTGACCGGCTAGATAAAAATAGAAAGAACTACCTAGGATGAAAATAGATCGACCTATCACCCTTTCTTAATTCATAGAGAATTCAAGATGTTTCACATTTATTGATCGGTGGTAACATCAAAATTGTGGCTTGTATTATTATCATTAAAATTTCTGATGAACCATAAAATATCGTTGCGTCCCTAGAATAGCAAATGGGACTTCATGCACCTGTCGTTGTAATGGAAAAGTCATACAGTAAGGGAGGTCGCACTGAAGAGCATACCTATTTCATACTTGATGTCGATGTGGGGGCGTTTGAATTCTCTCCAGCTTTTTTCCGGTATGGTGTGATGAAATCCCTCATTCTGATCACACAGAATGCTCAAGACTCTCAACCTCTTCTTCGCTCCGAGAATATCTAGTACGGTTTCCGATGTACAACAATAATCCAGCTCTACCACTTCGAGATTGGCCAATCCCAGTAATCGCTCATATTCCACATGCCTGAAAACGTAATAAAAGTAAGAGCACAAAGTAATGCGCAAGACAGCAAAAATGCACACTGTGCAAATATTTTAGCAGTTTTATGAAAATTGCAGCATCTCAGTATTGTCGCATTAGGTCAAATACATCACAGAATATGCTTCATTTCGCGAGCATGGTAGTTTAAATAGGATTTAGCTTTATCAAAGAATACAAAAAGGAGAAGACCAGCTCTTAGAATACGTTACTATCGAGGGGAACTGTAGGTGTGGTTTGCTGTACCAAAAAAAAACCTACAGGGTGAGCAACATACTCAGATTTATCAGAGCATCGTTTGTACTGAGATCCAGCGCAAGCGCAGAAGAAGTAAAGTAACAGTAAGGAGGTACGTCATCTGTGAACTGGTTTTTGGTCAAATCTACGTGTATGATTAGGTACTCTGTCATTCGCATTTTATTATTTCCTTCTATGTCAAACAAAATGTGTTATCAGATTTAAAGCGGGATTCCACCCTGAATATTTCAAAAATTCGAAGAAAAAAAATTATTGCATTTTTCGAATCTTTGTACCCTTTCTAATGTCTGCCTAAAACGACTTCTCGGAACCTAACTTCGTTTGGTTCCGAGAAGTTATACCGGAAAATAGATAAAATCGTCGCTAAGCAGGTAGAAAGGCCAGTTCGGCCGGATTAGGAGGGGCGACATTCCTTTTGTGTCTCATCCATTCTGTTGTCGGAGAAGATATATTGACCTGGAATTGCAGAATAAAGGTTAGTCATTACTAATTTAATAATTTACTAGATTCAACATAAGTCAAAACTTTAAACGCGTTTTTCTTAAAAAGTTGTTTTTTGACCTGGCTTAACGTTTTTCTCATGATCTATACAACGAAATAAGCTCTTCTTTATTTTAAATTACGTAAAAATATATTCTTTAGAAAGTAGCCTAGGATTTTTTTGATATCTTAATATTTCGATTTTATATTGGTATTTTAATGAATATTTTTTTAATGAAAAACTTAACTTTTTTTTTAAGTTGCCGCCATTTTGGTAATTTTGCGAATATCAAAAAACCGCTATGCTACTTTTTAGATAATGTCTTTATGTTTCAGAAAATCTAAACAAAATCGTTTTCCTATGTTTCAGGACTTCTAAATCCATTAGGCCAGTGAGGTGCTACTTTTTGATGATCAGCCACACACGGAGCTGCAACCAACTTATTTTTTATTATTTCGCAAAAGAAATTTTTTAAAATAGACTTAAATTGTAGCTAAATAGCATAAAAAAACAAGGAGTCTCTACATCGTCTCTATTACTTAAAAAAAATTCAAGAGAAACGTTAGTATTTTACCATCTCAGGGTGGGGTCCCCCCTTAATCAACATGGAAGATCTAAATGTGTTCTCAAAGGAATATCTTTATTCTGTAAAGCACCGTTTATCAATAGTATAAAAGCGTAAAACAAAACAATAATACATAAAGAGAAACCTTCTTCACTCCAACCCTAGTAGTGGTTTAGAGGAGGGGAGGGTGAAAACCCGTTTCAAGAATTTCTGCTTCTGTGCCCCTAAATGTTGATTTTTCCTTTGTATGCAGGGACCTCACGTAGGATCTCACTGATTTACATAATGCGTACGGAAGCTAGCCTTCTTTTCCTTTATTTATTCTTTGGCTTTATGATGCAAAAAAAAAAGAAAGAAAGAAAAAAAGCTACTGATTTTGAACTCGAAACTTTTGAGTATAGTGGGAGTTTTGAAGATAAACCGGGAGTTTTGGGAATTAAACCTGAAACTTTTGAGAATGGTGGGAGCTTTGAAGATAAACCGGGAGTTTTGAGAATTAAACTTGAAACTTTTGAGAATAGTGTTAGCTTTGAAGAGAAACCAGGAGTTTTGGGAATTAAACTTGAAACTTTTTAGAATTGTGGGAGCTTTGAAGATAAACCGGGAGTTTTGGGAATTAAACTTGAAACTTTTAAGAATAGTGGGAGCTTTGAAGAAAAACTAGGAGTTTTGGGAATTAAGCCTGAAATTTTTGAGAATGGTGGGAGTTTTGAAGATAAACTGGGAGTTTTGGAAATTAAACCTGAAACTTTTGAGAATAGTGGGAGCTTTGAAGATAAACCGGGAGTTTTGAGAATTAAACTTGAAACTTTTGAGAATAGTGTTAGCTTTGAAGAGAAACCAGGAGTTTTGGGAATTAAACCTGAAGCTTTTGAAAATAGTGGGAGCTTTGAAGCTGAACAAAACTGGTCTTGTTTCTAATATAATTTGAAAGGTGTAAGCTGATAACAGTTGATATATTAAATAAAGTGGCATTTGCTTCTAGCATCTTGACATACTACAATTTTATTGCAATAGTTTTTAAGGATTTTTTTTTCTTTATTTTTCACTTAAACACTTAAATAAACATGCAATATTTAAGTAAAAGGAACTTTAAATTTAGTATTTTTAACTTTATTAATTTATTAAAACACTACTGATCATATTAACTTTAAAATTAGGAATTTTTTTTTTTGAAAGGCATCAGCCAAAAGCATATTTTATAAAAACGAGAATTTTTCTTATTTTTTTACATAATATTAAAGCAAGATATTGAAAAAAAATTAATTAATGCAGAATTTTGTTCTTCAAAACTCTACTCTTTGTATTCTTACATTCTTTAAAACTTTGCAAATTTTTTTTCTACTTTTAAAGATTAAGCAAACAGTTTAAAAGTCCACAAAAGTTTTATCAACTTATTAACCTCAATGTTTCTTGCAAAAAAAGAATGTGCGTAATTCAGCTGAAGAAATGCGAACTAAACAATATGAATGATGATTTAAAATTTTTTAATTATAAGAAAAACAGCAATTTCCAAATTTTTTCCACAGAAAACTCAATATTTATATTCCCGGGAATAAGCTAGAAGGTGATGGAATAAGCCTGTTTTTTTCTCAACTTCTCGACACTTTTAGGTAACTGAACCCTGTCCCACCCCGACGAGGGCATCCGGGGAATACAGAAATTGCTAAGTACGCATCAGTGCCTACTCTTTTATCTTTGAGTAGAACTTCTCCAGACACTGGGGCTGCCTACTACAATGATCACAACTGAGAGTATATTTCTGATGGGGGTAAATTGGAGGAACGAAAACTAGACAATTGACCGCAATGCACAGATTCTTGCTTCGAATTGCGCCCTTTTCTTCAAGCCACACCCCTGCCCTATGTGAGTAAGTATTCTGTAAATATAAATTATTGAAAATGTCTTTTTCATTTCAGTTTGTTAGCTGCACACTTACCAATTAATATTAAATTTAATTTAGCAATGGTAGAAGGATACCTTGGTATCAAGTGCGGAAACTAATACTTGGTGCACCGGAGTACCTGGCCAGAAAGGTCACCTCCGTAAATTATATGATTACAAACTGCATCAAAGGCCATTGATATTAAAATTATTTGGGTTAGTAAACTTAATGTTAAGGTGCTAAGTAATATTGCGGTAAAAAAGGATAGAACAGGGATAACACAGACAGGTAAAAACGTAAACAAACAGATAAAGTCATAAGTTCTCTAAATTAATTATTATTCATAATTAATTTATAATTATTGACAAATAAGCAGTGAGTGATTAGCATTGTTAGTAGTTGTATTCGTAAATTGAATCAGAATGAGCCGCAGTAATTCCGCGAAGGATTGGGCCTACCCAAGAAGGTGGAAAAGGGTAATGATGATAGAGGAGATGAGGAGCCAGTCAGGAGTCTAAAATTTCAATGTAAGGTGGGTGCATTTTTTGTCTCTGTGATTTTTTTAGTCGGGATATACTTTGAGATGCGTACTAAAAAGTTGCGAATTTCTCATGCTGAATGAGCGCGTGAGTAAGAGTAGTAAGAAGCTATTAACAAAACTGAAAAGGTAAACGGAAGGATATGAGGAATATATAACATGTGTACTGTGCGTTTTTAAGAAATCCTCCAGACTATAAGTCTGGGGCTGTTTGCTGCTATGGTAATAAACGAGAGCACATTATAATGGGGGTGCAATGGATGAATGAAGGTGTCGATTGTTTTACTCAGGGAAGTTCTACAGTCGATTAGTTAAATCGAGGAAAGTTTTTACGTTGGGACATATGTAGATAATTTACTACCATATTTTGAAGAAATGTATGTTTTCAAGCTTTAATTATTTTTATTAATATCTCCAAAACACAGTCGATGAAAGATGAGACCATAAGATTTGAGTTTTGGGAGTGACGGAAAAGTAGGCGTTACTTTCCGTTTAACTTGCTAATCTAAAATTTGTAATTGCGATGCTACTTGCTCTGACAAGTAGTAGACCCTCGTTTTCTAATCTTCAAAACTTAGCCATTAATTTTCATAACATCAAGAGAGGTAGATGATCATAAATGACTGTTAATATGTTTGTTATTGTTCAATATGTAATCCTGAAGTTAATCATTTTGTAAAATCTATTACAAAATTATTTTTCTTATAAACTGGTAGTTTTAAAAATATCTAAAATTTTCATGTATCATGTATGTAAGCAAGTATCATGTAAAAAAGCAAGGGTAATTTTTATACCAAAAATACGAGTGGTAAAAAGTCATTAATAAAACTGAAAAGATAAACAAAAGGATATGAGCTATCTAACATGAGTATTATGTTGTTTGAGAACTCCTCCAGATTAAAAGTCTGGGGCTGTTTGCTGCTATGGTGATCAACAAGCACATTTATTATGGGGGTGAAATTGAGGAATGAAGGTGTCGATTGGTTTACTCAGGTTGATGTGCCTAGATCAAGACAAAACTCTTCAGTCTATTTATCCCTATCCAATGTGACATAATCTCTTTACCATAGTACCAGTGACAACGCGAAACTGATGTCTGGAGTTCTCTTAACCCCTTGGGGACGGGTGATTCAGAAAAACATTCGTAAAAAATCAGAATCAGGATGTAAATAAATAAAAAACGGTAACTTAAATGTAGTGGTTGCTAATATGACCGACTTTGCTTTTACTTTAATTATTTTTAGTTTAATCAGGTACGTAATCAATGTTAATTCAAAGTATAACTAAATAATTTTATTTTGAACTAAGTAATTGTTAATTAAATAAATTAAACAATTATAACCCCGCCCACAAATAAACTGCTAATGAACTCTACTTTGGTTACCAGTTTTATCTTTTTACCCTGATTTATACGGTTTCATGCAGGCACGTATTTCTGCATTCTTTGACTAAGGGGACTTCCCCCTCCCCTACTCCATTCTCCCGTCCCTAGCCTAAAGCCAAAAGTCTTAGTCGCCCAAGGACAAATATTATTAGATGAAGAAGTCAGATGCCCGCTTTGCGGGCAGGCACTTCGAACTACTCTATATCTAGTCTAGTCTAGTCTACGTATTTCTGACATTCGGCGCAAAAAGGTTAAATGTCCCACAATGCTCAATGCAAGATAACAATGGAAGGGAGGGCTTAGAAACGATGGATAACAACACAGGGGAAACCGTGGGTTGCCCGGGGCGTGAATTTCACTGGGTGTCACACCCATTGCAAGGCTAATGATGACCAATTGTGGTGTGCTGATAATTTTTCCCCAATTTAGAAGATTATATCAACAGGGTGATGTATCCACTCACGCTTTTGGTATTACAGCATGACAGGATGGTACATAATGGTGACTTTACTATATTGCGCCTGCCTCCACAATCCTATTGAGCTCTTAAGGAAGTAGTTGAAGAAGCTATCCCTCACTTACATCCACAATCATCCATTCTCACACTATGAATGTGCCTGAAACAACTTGTTAGCGTTCTTATCACGGAAATTAAATGTTGAATTAAACGAAAAAGAATAGACAAACAAAATTTTTTGTCATTGGTCATAATACGTTGACTGCTCAGTGTATGATATTTGTATATGTATAGGAAAAGCAGCATGTGTAAATACTTTCGAATTATCAAATTGAAATCATTATTAACATTTATGGTCTAAGTTAAGAGACATTTGCCGCAATATCACAGTTTTAAGGGGAAATTGATTGAGAAAAAATAAGTCTATAAGAGTTGAGGGAATAGCAATTAGTTTATGCAGCAATAATTTTTTCCTACTAAGTTTGTCCAACCCAAAAATATTGTTCACATGAAATTTTGTTGGTATAAAATTTTGTTGACTCAATTTTCCGACCACACTATGTTTTTTGTTCAGTGGACATTTTTTAAGCAATATTTTGCTCAAGTGAGATTTGTTATAGCTCTTGCTTGAGATTTTGAAATGGGGGACAGGAGAACGGAAATTGTATTATGCAGGGTAATTCAAAATTATTATTCCAAAATCTTCAAGTAGGTCAGGAACATGTTATTAAGCAATCATACAGGAACATTTGGTCACTAACATAAAGGAAACAAGCGTTGCTTACATACAGGGGAAAAAAAAAACTTGAATAACTTTTTATCTAATTCAGATATTCACATACTGGGGCTCAATTTAAATTTTTGGAGGGGGTGGAAGAATTTTTCAAATCTTTTAAAATGTTCTAGAGATATGGTCGAAAAGGAAAAAAAACAAAATAAAAATTAAGGGACTGACTTTCGGCTTACTATTGCTTTCCCGACCAAACTATTGAGACCATAATTCCCATATTGCGGCTTTCCCCCCATATTTTGGGAGTAAAGAATAAAAATCTGTTAAAAAAAATAAGGTATGTTAATTCAGAGAAAGTATGTTTTTGTGTTTGATTTGGCAGCTTAAAACATTGTGTGCACTAATTAATTAGCATATTTAAGGTCACCCCTCTAACCATTGAGTTTGAGTTTTAGTACGTGAAAATCGGATGATTAGATCAAAAGTTATTCAGGGTGGTTCATTTCTTTTTTTCTCTTTATACGAAGATATACGCTTTATACGAAGAACCAGGGAATACGCTAAAACCAGTTTAAGAAACATATTAGTTTAAAAGTAAGTTTAAAAGCATAAGTTTAAGCTCAACGGTAGATTGTCATGCCAATTGCATGCCTCTCAAGGATAAGACATCAATTGGCGTACTTTGTAAAGATTCAAAGATGTTGTAAAGATGTTTCCCCATGAAAGTTACCTGTAGACATCGACACCTTGTTCGAAAAAGTACCACAGTCCGAGAAATCGAATGTCCTTGTTCTGATAGACTATCCTCTCCAAGATGTCCAGCCCTCTCTGCTCATCGAAGCATGTCTTGAAGAATCTGACTTTGGAGAATTGCCGTTGAGAGGCGAGGAATGACTTGAAGGCGGCCATCATTCGATTGGAGGACTCTCTGTGACGATGGAAGGAAAAATTCTCCACTTCGAAAGATTCGAGCCTCCCATAGCAAGCAAGGTTTTCAAAGAGACATTGAATGTTTTCGAGTGCTTCCACGATTTTTTGAGATCTACATCTTCTGAAATGAAGTTTCAGTCGCTTGACTGAGGTCGAGTGTCTTGTAGAAAAGGGAGAAAGAAATATCAAAATAACTTTAACATAACTGACTATTATATATGATATTGACTATAATACATGATATGACTGATATTGACATGCCTTTGACATTTAACATGACATATATTTGATAAACTATAGGGGAGAGTGGGGTCAATTGTAACAGGGTACGATTGTAACAGAGCAAAAATTTCGAGTGTCGGGTTCTAGATTTGATTCCTAGGTGGTGCACAAGGTGTATTTAACAAATCTACATGTACACCCCTGATGGCAACCATTTTTATGTACTTTTGAAAGAGTTGCATCACAAAAGATATTTTCACGTCACACAAGTACTTTTTTTGGTATTAGAATATTTTATTGTAACAAAGTAATTTTGTTTAAACAAATTAAAATTAGTAACCGAATATGTAAGTGGACACTTTAATTAACATTTCAATAAAAAAAAGATTAGTTTTGCTAATTAACTAGCATTG
>NC_092212.1:11217387-11228210 GCF_043381705.1 Parasteatoda tepidariorum
AAAAATCGCCATATGGGACAATTGTAACAACTGCACGACTGTCAAAAATTGTTAATAACTAATATAATAATATTTAAAATCAGGTATTTAATTTTTTTTCTAGTAGAGGATAGTCTACTTTACTCGTCTGTCAATTAATACTAATAATATATTGGATTTTTTGTTAGTTAAAAATAGTTAAGTAAAAAATGTTACAATTGACACCACTCTCCCCTACTAAAAAGGAATTAGTCTTTGTCAGATTTTTAACGGAGGATAGGTAAAAGTTTACATTTGTCATGATCTGATATCAATCATTTAACTTTTTTCCTGACTTTTAATTAAAGGTATTGATGAATGTTACTGTTACTCACCAATGTTATTGATGAGTTGGCGTATGTCATTTGATTTCATTATTGATGTTTATTATTTGACATTAATGATGACCAACTAAAGCAATGATCATATAATCTGTTTCTTATTAGTTGACAAATGATGTCTATCGTTTGACACTTATCCTGCCATTTGACAATAGATTTTGATAATCTCTTGACTAATGTTATTGATCCTCCGATATTCATCTTGACAGTTGATTGGTGTTATTGATCATTTGACATTTATCATGCTATTTGACTAATGTTTTAAATCATTTGACATTCATCATGTCATTTGACAAAAGTTATTGATCATTTGACATTTATCATTACATTTGGCTAGTGTTATTGATTATTTAAAATTTATTATGATCTTTTACATATGATTTTGATCAATTGACATTTATTGTAATTGTCATATGAAGTTCACCAATGTCGTTTTATTGGTGAGTTGAAAGTAATGAAAAAAGGAAATTAGTTTCGATTCGTTTAAAATTGTTCAGATGAGCGAAACAAAGATAATCGTAAATATTTTTGAAAATTTGGTGGGAAACTCTTCTTTTTACGAAGTGGTATGCAGTTGTATTTCAGACGTTTTGTTGGCAACAACGAGCAACTATTTTTTGACTTGTAAATTAAAACGTCTATTATATTTTTAATTTCGGATATTCTGTAGTTGAATGAACGAACATTTGGGCATTCTGTAGTTGAATTGTTAACGAAAATAAAATTTATGTCTTACATTTAAACTCAATTTTAAGTCAATTTATAGGCTATATCATATCATAGTATCATAGTTTTTAAGTCAATTTATAGGCTATTTAAACTATCTAAAGTAATGAAAAGGAATAATGTGGTGCTTCATTGAAGCTTTTAGATTACAGTAATAGTTGATCACATTTTGCACTGCTCTGTGCTGATATTATTATAGTACGCATAGTTTAAACTAAAAAAAAAGAAAAAGCTAATAATAATAATAAAAATAATAAAAGAGAATATAAGAAGAATTACACCCACTTACGCGCATTAAAAAGTATGAACATTATATAAAAAATTATTTTCGGTCAAGCGCAATAATGAACAGAAAAACACAGCAAACTCAATAAATTCATTTTAGTGAAGCGCATAAAAATTAATAATAAAGCGCATAAAAATTAATAATCAAGCGCATAAAAATTAATAAAAAAATATTTTTATAAGGCGAGGTTCTTTCCTATTACTACTAAAGGATATAACGAAGAACGACGGGAATGTGGTCTGGGGTTCGTTTTCTATTGACAAAAAGATAAAATTATGAATCCAAACCATTCAAAAACTGCTACCCTCAAAACATTTTTGGTGCGTTTTATGGAAGAAACAAAACTTAGTATTTTAATTGAAACATAAAAAATTTTCATTTATGAGTTAAACATTAGTGACTGTTTACAATCGGAGATCCTGTTTATTTGGAAATAAACAAATATATATATATAGATATATATATATATAATAGAATAGATATATATATATATATAGAAATATATATATATATAAAGAAAAACGAAGAAAATTAAGAGAAATATTAAATTATTAAGTATTATTTACTGCGCATAAGCTGCAAGTAATTAATGAGCTGCAAAGCTCATAAATTGAGTTAAAAATATGGAGAAACATGGAAAATATTGAAAATTAATGAAAAGAGCAGAAGAAAACTTATTAAAAGAAATTATTTAAAAAAAATGTATATTAAAAATCCGGAAAACAAAAGGAGTGATTTCTAATATTGTATCAATATAATCAAAATTAAGTATTTATAATTTTTTTTAAAAAAGCTTAAAAAATATAGATTTAAAAGCTGGAAATAAATAGAAAAACATATTCATCAGCTTACACAATTATATCCACAAAAAGGAATGCCTTCTAATATTGCATCAATATAGACGAAGTTAAATAATTTATTTTAATAATTTTTCTTCTTCTCTTTTCATTAATCTTTAATATTTTTCAAGTTTTCTCTTTATTTTTAATTTAAATATATGTGGGTGTGTGGAAAGTAACTAAACGAAGAATCAATCAAATAATTGTAAAAACAAAAATTGCGATATCCCGAAGGTACGTCAGTGACCGCAAAGACAGTAGAAAATATAAAAGACAGCCAGAAATTGGGCTTCAGCAAAACTAAACAGAAATTATCGCCAAATCTTAGATCCCTGAATCTTCATCTTAACCAAAATGAAATTCTTAAACGTCGAAGAATGATTTCTTAAAAATATTTCCTTTCTAAGAACCAATACACGAGTGCCGCTGCAAATCGGTTGATTGAAAATCAGTCAGTTACGCTTCAGTGGTACCTGAATAATGCTTTCCACAGTATGCTGAATAATGCTTTCAAGAATAATGCTCTCCCTTTAAGCAGCCAAAATTAGTAAATTTGCAAGTAAAAATAAGTTTCGAAAAAAATTACTCAAGCATAATTTGCTTACTTTCATTAACTTTGCGTTTTTTTAGTTAAAAAAAAGAAGAGAAGATCGTGCTTGGATAATCATGAATGCTTTTATTATTTCTATAACTTGTTAATAGGAATTTTTATATTGATTTAGTGGTCTCTAAAATCGTACTCTTCGCAAGTACTTACTTTCTGACGAATTGCAAGGCTCTTTTGGAGTCATCCACCAAGTCTCCGTCCATCACAAAACTCATCTCTTCCCAGAGTGTTGGAGATTCGAATGCATTCAACCAGTGATGACATGTCAATGCGGCATTTAATCTGTCTTCATTCTTCAGAAATTTGAAGGTTGAGACGAGAACGAGGATAGGTGCACTTCTCCAATCTGCCATGCTCTAATTTTGCGAAAATGAAACCAACGTTTGAGGACAAATTCAATTGTTGTTGTAGACGCAACAATGATGCTATTGTTAAAGTGAGCCTGTTAATCCATTGTGAAATAACATATATATTTATAGTACCTGTAATTTTGAACCCGATACAATCGACAAGGGAACTACTGGATCAAGCATTGGGAGAGATATTGCCTTCTTGGAGGACTTTTTGATGGAACTAACCCGCATTTGCGTTACATGGAGAGGAAAACCTCCCACGGTTACCCTGTTGGCAAGAGGACTCTAACCCATGAATCCGTCTATCACTGAGGATATTTTAATTTAGCACTGTGGTTAGTGCGAGCCGGGTGAGGATTCGTATCGACCTGCCATCATTGGGATTCAAACCCGGCTCACGCTCTATCTCCTAAGCCAGCACCGCTCCCAAGTTGGTATTTTATTTCATTTTATTTTATAACCGTCGCTGAGCAGCCGACACAATTTTATGGGTTTACGACTACTAATGTTCAACTCCGTATCCTTGTAATTTTGAACCCAATTCAGAAGACAGGGGAACTCCTGGATCGAGTATTGGGAGAAACTTGCCTCCATGGAGGACTTTCTTGATGGAACTAATCCGCAATTGCGTTACATAGAGAGGAAGACCACGGGAACCTCTCACGGTAAGTCTGACGACTAGGGGACTCTAATCCATGATCCGTCTACCACTGAGGATATTTCAATTCAGCACAGTGGTCGGTGGCGGTATTCGTATCGACTGGGATTCGAATCCGGTTTACCTTATTGGAAGGCGAACGGTCTATCCCCTGAACCATCGTGGCTCTCCGAGTTGGTATTAAGAAAAAGAAAGACTATTGAAACATATAAAGACCTTATGTTAAAGCTTTTTTTTATATGCAAATATATAGATGGCACTAGTATAACAAACTTTAAAAGTGGAATAAAAATTGGATCAGGACGCAAGGGACATTTAAATTCGGAAATTGAGAGGAAGTTAAACGCATCTAGATCTACAGTGTCAATAGAAAGCTGAGAGTACCTTACTGCAGGCATAACCTATCACTATGGACAATGTAATGGCCGGTTGCCTGTACTTACAGCCAGAGGTCTTCATCTTAAACAATCTTTTCTTTACTAATGCTGAACATTTGTAAGGCATTTAGAATTTGACATAAATGGAAAATAGATAATACATGAATAGAGTTAGACATAAATTGATAATAGATAATACATGAATAGAGTTTGACATAATAGTATAATCTGTTACTTAATGCAACTTAATTTCTCAACTGGGATTGCCAAAATTATTCACAAGTATCTCAGCAATAGAAACTTCCTCACCAGTGTCAATAATTATAAATTTACGACTAAAACTATTCACGCAGGTGTTCCGCAAGGGAGTATCCTGGGCCTGATACTCTATACTACCTATACTGATGATTTTTCTATTGACCATAGTGATGACATCAGTGTCACGGTATTTTATGCCGATAGACACAGGAATTATTGTCAAATCTGCCAATACAAACATTGTTATTCAAAAATTAAAGTCTAAAATCTAACTGGTTTCTAAACTGGAAATTTGAGGTAAATGCTCTCAAATCATAACTTATAATTATACAAAAATTAGGGAAAAATCATTCAAGATCATAACCAACTCGGGCTATTCAATGAAATCATACCAACTGTGAGAAAAGCCTTTTATCTTAGTCTTGTTGTAAATACGCATCTCACCTGGACTGATTACATACTACATGTTAAAAACAAGGTAAATGCTGTAGTAATTAAATTACAGAATCTTCTCAATCAAAGACATCTACAACTGAAATTAGAAATATTGTTAAATACCTCTGTGACATCAGGTCACAAGTTTAATTTAATTTTGTTATAACTTTGTTAATTCCTGATACGAATCCTTATTTACTGATCTAATTCTTCTCGCCCCGTAATCTGTAGTGCAATGGGGACTTTCTCCCCCTGACTCTCTGTTCGCATTCCTTCAGCCCTACCCTTTTTCTTAGAAAAAAGACATTTGTTTGCCGGTATCTTTAATGTCAGCGTGTCTTACAAAATCGGAGATGTGTTCCTTAACCGTAACGCTGGTAAAATAATTGTGATAACATCTCAACTTTTTGAATATAAGTAATTTGACTTTAACTTTAAGCAAGAGGATAAATATCGGAGTGCAAGAGACGCTCGTGGCATTCAAAAAAAATCTTTTCATGTAGCTCTCCGCTAAACGGAGTTTTCACCTTTTTTTCTTCTTCCCCCTTGAGGTCGGAGCATGGCATTACCACCGCCATTTGCTGATGTCATGGGTTTCGCTGGTAAATGTTTGCAAAAGAAGATGACTATCCTACATCGTTTTCCTTTTCGTCTTTATTCTACAACTTTTCACTGAAGTTATCCGACGTTGATTGCTTTTTCTTGGGCTTGCGGACTCGTTCTGGCAGAACGAAGACCTCGAAAATAAAGAACTTTCCTGCCTTTCCTATCCAGTACCTTCTCCATACGCTTACTGTTTTATCTTCCTGATGCTGAATTAAGTTATAATAGAATAAATATGAACTTTCCACTTCATCTGAACTTGTTCTTTAATTCTTAACTCTTTTGTGGACAATATATGAATTGTTTTCCTTTTTTGTACAGCTTTCTGGACCAAGCCAAGGTATGATTTATTTACTTCAGTTTTTTTTTATCGGGTTAATTCAACGCTTTAAAATGTACTGCCACTAAACCTATTTATCATGTGCCTTCCTGTTTTTGGTATAATTGTCTTTAAGTAATCTCTTCCCTTAGTATTCATTTATTAATACCCAGAAGTTACCGGTACAACCTTAAAGATAAAACCAATAATAACAAACGCATCGGCTGCCTGATGCGATGCTCAAAAATCGAACTATACCATCTTGTAGGTCAATGTATTTACAAATACTTGATGAAAAAATTACCAAAATTACTCGTACATATAAATGCTATATTAGAAATCACATTTCTCCTCCTAGACGACGGATTTTCCCCACCAAAAGGAAGTTAAAATACAGAAATTTTATAAGAACTCTATCTGAAATTAAAATGTATAATAATGGTAAGAAGCAACATAGAGACATTATGTCCTAATGTCAGTAAAGAAAGTATAAGGAGTGTCGTTTAATCAAGATTTTCAAAGTAGAAAAATCCAAAAACTGAATTTTTGGCTGAAAAACAAACAATGCCCCATTTCCGTGAAGCTGCAAGGAAGGATGAGCGGCTTTAGGAGAATTACTCAAGACATCAGTCTCGCGTCGTGGCAGGTAGTATGGTTACGAAAAAAATTAAGTTTCAATAGGGGTGTGGGGTGAATAGTTTCGTCTTAATCTAGGCACGGGTCAGCCTGAGTAAATCAATCGAAACCTTCATTCCTCCATAGCACCCCCATTATAAATGTACTCTCGTTTATCACCATAGTAGCAATCAGCCTCAGACTTTCAGTCTGGAGGAGTTTTCAAAACCACACCATAGATCCCACACATCTTTCTGTTTACCTTTTAAGTTTTGTTAATATCTTCTTACTGCTCTTATTTTTTTGCATATAGATTGCACTTGTTTTTTTTTCTCTATGTTTTTTCATATTGCTTTACGATTGTATTTATTACCTTACTCATGTTTTTCGTTGTAAATAGTTTTTCGATTTGTTTTTAGTCAAGTTTATTTCATTTTATCGGACACTGCTTTTGCTTATATCACGTACCTGAAAACTTCAATTAGATGCTTCTTAATACTTCCCTTTTTACCGGTAAAGCCGAGTAAGTGGTAAAAGCCGAGAGCTTGCATATATCATGCACGCGTAAACGACTCTATAAAATATCTTACAAAAAGCGTAGTAGGTGGCAGGCCTGTAAGCACGTTTTAAGGAGTTTATCTAAAGAAAGCTATAACATTTCTGCTTAGTTAAGGACATGCACTCGTTTCCACGGGAACATTGTTGCTCTTCAGAGAAATGTTCTGTCAAAGTTATTGAAAAATTCAGTTTTTAGGGTTTTCTGTCCCGTAAATCTTAGTTGAACCCCATTGAACACCGAATATTAAAGTTAGCTATAAGGACAAGCTCTGTAACTTAGCATTTTTCATGGTTTTGGGAAGCATTTTTTTATACGAACTTCCAAAAAATACAACATCTGCATGTTTCTTTTTAGATTATCTCACAACTGCATCCTCACTAAAAAAAAAACAATAAATAAATAAATAATAATAATAATAATAATTATATATCATATTGTATCTACTAACATGTAGAATTAATTTAGGTACTTTAATTCAAGTACTTAAAAATGCTTCAATATTCATAATGCATTTGTTTTTTACTCGAATTTATCAATTTCATTTTATATTTTGTTTTTTTTACTCTTTCATTCAGGTAATAACAAAATATGTTACAATATAAAAATTATTTGAGTTAAACCGTATAAAACAGAGTATCTGCTAGTGTGTATTTTATTTTTTTATTCTGTTAATAGATGACTGCACCAGTTATTTAAAATAAATAATAATAGTTTCATTTTAGTTAGTGGAGACGTATATCGTCAAAAGATGGCACTGAGATACATTGGAATTATACGTTTTGTCTAGTCTGGGACATTGTAAAATTTGTAATGGAAATATTTTTTTTTAAGGTTACGTTGCATCTGAATTTTCAACTGTGTATGAATTAATCAATTTTAATGAATAAAATGTGGAAAAAATTCAAATTATTAAATACAATCTTCATTTAATACAATCATTAAATACAATCTTGTTTTAAAGAATAAATATGTCAGTCGAACAACGTTATTGTCACAAGAAACTTAATGTTGATATTTCAACGGTAACTGCTGGACCCATTTTCGATCTTATTAATTATTCTCACTGTTCATGTATTTCATTTCAATTTTCAAACTCAGCTGTTTACTTGAACAACAGCGCAAAAATCTGAACAATTTTAATCACAAAGCATATTTATAATAAAACTACATTTTTTTTTTTTTTTGCTATGCCTTGTGATTGTTTTTTTAGGTGCACCTAAATACTTTACATTTTTAAATGCTTATTAGTTTCATTTTTTAACTCTTATCTGAAATATTTAGGATCCTCTCAATCATCTTTTATAATTTATTGCTACGCATCAAAGAGCCTATTTTTTAAGTTTTTTGTTCATTCGTATCCTTCTTCAAGGGTTGGGAAAGAGAAGGGAAGCATCAATTAAAAAAAAAGTTTTGATAGAAAGAGAGTGGTGGTGCCATCTACAGAGGTGTTATTGAAATATAAGAATTTTTTTTAAATTATATGTACTTTGTTGGTGTAATTTTGTAATTAAATACATTGAGTTAGGGAAAAGAACGCAAAAATAATATGTTTAAATTAATTCGAACTATGTAAGTTAATTTAATGCGAAAATTTCCTCATTTTGTCGATGATTCTAATCAAGTCTAGTCTATTTCGCATTGAAGTTTGGCCTAACATTTTTTAAAGCTTTTGAAATCATCACTTTGTCATGAACTCATACCTCCCTCAAATATGACGGAAAATTTACCTACATTCAATTAATAAGTGCCTCAAATCTTACATTATTATTTAGACTAATTGGGTAACATGCTTTATATTAGTCACACCAAATAACTTGCATGCTTGGGTCACATTTTATTGTGTTTATGAAATATTTTTCATGTATTTTTTATTGTTTCATGTGAAGACTTTATTGAGTCAATGAAAAACGAGTGAACAAAAGCGGATCTTCGAGAAAATATATTTTATCCAATACATGAAATGCTGCCTTTTCTCTACATTGAATGATCGTTAAATACTATGGATTGTATAAATACGAGTATGTTTGCATTTACAACTATAAATAATTTATTCGAATTTCTGTTCGCAATTGTTCCATTTTAACGTCTTAATCACGAGTCATTGTGCATTTAAAATCAAATAAAGATAATTATAGGAAAGAAACTGAGCATTGATTTTTGCAAAACTTTTAATTTACTCAACGTTTATCAATTAATTTAAAAAAATACGATCATTGAACTATTTAGGAAATAAAAAATTCTAAGGAAAAGGCAGAAAATCAGTACTTTGTATAAAATATAATTACATATTCTTTTAATAATTTTTTTAATTATTTCTTGATAAGTTTTGATTTGTCGCATTCTTGAAATGAGCGCGCCATTTTCTGTTGTGTAGTAAGTATGATTATGATACTGCGCATGCTTGAAAGCATGTCTTAAAGGGTCATCCTGTTTCCTAGGGAAGCACACACATCCTATTGCTATACGCTACCTAAACTCAATGGGATATCGCTCCATTTTCAAGAAAACAATTAACAAAGTAATATATACTCCCTCCTCTGGAAAGACATCCCTCCTCCTTTTTGTGACAGTAACGATGGATCTTCACTTTTAAAATAAGCTAAAATAAAAAGATTTGAATCAGAACTCTATTTGTTATTAAAATTTATAAATATGGGGGAAAAAACAGTGAGGCATAATGTTTAATGGCAGTAAAGAAATTATAGGAGTATTGTTGTTAAACCAAGATTTTCAAGGTAGAAAAAGCCAAAAAACTGAAGTTTTGACTGAGGGTGTCACTGAAAGGCAACCAATTACCTCATTCCAGTGAAGCTGCGGCAAAGAAGGATATCCATGTTAAATCACTCCTGCTTACCTTTTTAGTTTTGCAAATAGCTTTCTTATCACTTATATTTTTCATACATAACTTGTCACTTCCTTCATTTAATGTTTTTTCATATTGCTTTTCGATTGCACTTATTACCTTACTCATGTTTTTCGATTCGCATTTAATCAAGCTAATTTCATTATATCGGACATATCTTTTGCTTACATCGCATACTTGAAAACTTCAACTAGATGCCTCTTGATATTTCCCTTTTCACCAATTTATTTTTGATCATCTAATTACACCAGTTGATTATTTTTCTATCCTTTAATTCCGATGTATCGTTAAGTGCCACGTTAATTGTCAGAAGACGGGATCTTGCAAGCATCGTAAACTCAGAAACGAGTGCATGTCCATAACCAGGCATCGATATTCTAATAATATAGCAAAATAAAACTTCGGGGTGCTATATCTTTCTTGAGTTAAACCCTTATAAACGTATTTATATTTCACTTTGAAAGAAATGATCTTGAGTTCTGAAATTTTTCACTGGAGCAGTGGCTTAGGAGCTCAAAATTTCACAGTATTCATTTTTCAATACCTACTTCAATGCGAAAGAAAAATTTAATGTCACAGCTATCATAATTTCAGATTTTTGACACATTTTTAAAATTTATTTCAGAGCCTGTGTAAATATTACTTTTCAGTTACGCCCATTTTTCTAAATCCGCAGTTTAAACTGTATCCATTTCAAGCACACATTTCGTCGAGTGTGTATTTTTTAAACACGCCCACATTGAACATGAGCAATCGGTGGCGAGACGGAAAAGAGGAAAGGCTGGTAGTAATACCTTTTCAGTTAGAGCTAGTTTTTGGGAGGAGTTTACTGATTCTTTCATTAAACTATTCAAAATACTATCTACTTTATCTGGAAACTGCGGAAACTAATAATTGGTGCACCGGAGGCGAATTGACAAAACATACCATAGATTGCAAAGGGTTGGCGAAAATTTCTATTGGCGT
>NC_092212.1:11228710-11244152 GCF_043381705.1 Parasteatoda tepidariorum
GCCTTGTCCCCTATCTCGGTGGTGTTGGTCTAGGTCATCTCCTCACTTATATATTCCTTGCCCTGACCTTTCATTGCGCTGCTGGAGGTTGCTTGGCAAGCATAATTCCTGGTAGTAAGGTGGGACTGCGTTCTTGCTGAAGTTTAACGGTTTCTTGCACTGAATTTTTGAAGGATTATTAACAAATTACGCTGTTTACAGTGAAGCTTAGAGAAGGAAATAGTCTAAAATTTGATACAATTCCAATTTAAGCTTTAACAACAGTAGGCGTCATTTTTCGTCTTCCTTTTCTTGTGGACCATACCCCTAGTCTCGGAATTGAGGATTGTATTTCAAGCACAATAAAGTTCTAGGATATAAATTAGCACTTTTAATATGAAAATACAATCTTCCAGGAAAACCGGAAGAGTTGGCAGCTATGAAATTGGAAGTAAATGTTTTCCAAAAATACTTTTTTTCTCACAATTTATTTTGCGCATTTGTAGCCATGAACATCGTATTAATAAAGAAACATCAAATGAATTTTTAAAATAAAAGAACACAAAAAGGTTCAAATTTGATCTTATTGTAATACTTTCTTTATCCAGTATTTTTCTTATATTGAAATGCGTGCAGTTTTTGCCTCACAAGCTATCTCCATGTCTCATACAAATTATTGCAGCAACAGATTGATTTCTTTTATTTTAGAACCGTCGTTGAACAGCATACCCTATTCTGCATTTACTACTACCAATGTTAAACTCCGTAGTCAAGTAATTTTGAACCCAATCCCGAAGACAAGGGAACTCTTGGATCAGTTCCCCCAGAGTTTTGAATTGTTATTGGAACTTGGAGGAATTTGTGTCCCAGTCAGATTTAATGTAGTCACCATTTAATGAACGGGTATTTTTTTGTCGGTAGGATTCGAACTCCCGTTTTATCGAACGCGAGTCCAATGCCCTACCAATTAAGCTGTTCCGATCTCAGAGTGATTTATTAAAAATATTTCACATTTTCTCAAGCTCGTATATTTACATAACACAATTTGCTTCAGTGAGATTCTGATTCATTTCAAGAAAGGCGCCTTCAGCCATTACATGAAGTTAGAAGCAACCGCAAAAAAGATTTTAAACAGCCCTTGAGAGTAAACAAAAAATTGCAATCGTTCTCTGAAAAAAATTTCTGCGGATATACTTGGCTACTAGTACATCATGAATTTTGGAATTTTAATCATTAATTTGTCTCAAAATATGTATTTATTCAAGCAATTCTCTTTATGACAAATTCTTTTTCAAAAAAATAGTAAATCAAAAATAAATATTTTAATTAAATATTGTCTGGGTATTAGTATTTAAATTAAATTCCGACCTTAAGTGAAACGGGACTAGTGCTGAAATTTCAAATGTTTCCTTCTAAGCAAGGAAATTTCTTGAGAAAATATTGAATTTTGATAACTGAATCTTTTTAACCTGTAATATTTTAATGAAGTTTCCAACATTTTCATGTTTTTTAAAGTTTTATACATTTTAATTGAAATTTAATAGATTTTATATTAAATTTCATTTTTCTTACTTCCTAGTTTTTGGCNATTTTTAATTGAAGATTCTAATCAAACAGTTTTCTTTTTATTTTAGTGGAGGATTAATCAAATTTTTGAAGTATGGACGAAGGTTCAACTTTTAAATGTACGGATCTTATAAGGCTATAAATAAAAAATTAAATATATAAAAAATAAAATTTTATGGTTAAAAAAAATTCTTTCCTTCCACTTTAAATCTTTGAACAGCTGTTTTTAAAGAAACGCCTATTTTCTGTGAGGAAGTCAATCTAGATAATTTATAAATAAGTTTATTCTGTTCTAGATAAGTTATAAGTCAGTGTAATGTTATATTTTCGTGTAAATAAAGCATGCAGAAGAAAGTAGGCGTTAATTTTCCTAGCATATAAAGTTTCAAAAATATGATATCATAAGTGGAAAAACAATCTTAATTCAAAAAAATTTTAACCATTAAACAACAGATATTCAAAAAGCAAAAAAAAATTTATTATTTTCCCGCTATTATGTAATTTTGATTGTATTCCTATACATTAATTTTACTTTTTAAAACCTTTACCAATATATATTTTAAATTATAAAGTATATAGAATTAAAATATGGCTTAGGTGTAGTTGATGATTCATAAATCAAAACTAAAGCTGTCTGCGCGGCATTTTATGTGCTGTGCGGATGGCAAGAAAAAGAATGATGAAATATTTAGATGTTAGTTAAGGACTTGAAATGGATGATTCGATTCATTGATAACGAGTCGAATCGATTGAATATGATTTTTTGATGTAAATTAACGATTCGAAATGATTGAATTCTCTTATAGCGAACGAAAATTAACATACTTTTACAGAAAACTTACTTGGGTAAGGCTTGATCAAAAATGAGGCTTCCCGTTCCCTGACCGCTCATTGAACTGCGGCAGGACCTGATATCGGTGTTAGTTTGTAAAACGGGTTGAAGAGAATTTAAGACACAAAAAGGTTGGTAATGCAACTAGCTTCCGATAGGCTTAACGGACTCTCTATCCGAACCTTTCAGAACACTCTAAGTCGTGCATTTGTTAATGATAGTAATACTTTTTTAATTTTTAACAGCTTACGAAATTTTTTTTGTTGACTTTTTAACATTTAAGAGCAGAAGTTTAATGACTCCTCGCAATGAATTTTTAAAAGATTGTTATCAACTCACGTTGTTTGCACTTACACGTAAAGCTTAGAGAAGGAAATAGTCTAAAATTTGATACAATTCCAATTCAAGCTTTTGACAAAAGTAGGCGTCATTTTTCGTTCTCTTTTTCTTGTGCACCCTACTCCTAGTCTCAGAATTTGAGATTTCGTTTCAGGCCCAATAATGTTTTAGGATATAAATTGGAAGTAAATTTTTTCCAAAAATGCTTCTTTCCCCCTCCTCAATTTGTTTTGCGCATTCGTAGCGATGAACATCGTATTAATAAAGAATCATCAACTGAATTTTTAAAATAAAAGAACACAAAAAGGTTCAAATTTGATCTTATTGTAATACTTTCTTTATCCAGTATTTTTCTTATATTGAAATGCGTGCAGTTGTTGCCTCACAAGCTATCTCTATGTTTCATACAAATTGTTACCGCAACAGATTGATTTCTTTTATTTTAGAACCGTCGTTGTACAGCATACCCTATTCTGCATTTACTACTACCAATGTTAAACTCAGTAGTCAAGTAATTTTGAACCCAATCCCGAAGACAAGGGAACTCCTGGATCAATATCCCCAGAGTTTTGAATTGTTATTGGAACTTAGAGGAATTTGTGTCCCAGTCAGATTTAAAGTAGTCACCATTTAATGTACGGGTATTTTTTTGTCGGTAGTATTCGAACTCCCGTTTTATCGAACGCGAGTCCAATGTCCTACCAATCAAGCTGTTCCGATCTCAGAGTGATTTATTAAAAATATTTCACATTTTCTCAAGTTCGTATATTTACATAACACAATTTGCTTCAGTGAGATTCTGATTCATTTCAAGAAAGGCGCCTTCAGCCAATACATGAAGTTAGAAGCAACCGCAAAAAAGATTTTAAACCGCACTTGAGAGTAAACAAAAAATTGCAATCTTTCTCTGAAAAAATTTCTGCTGATATACTTGGCTACTAGTACATCACGAATTTTGGAGTTTTAATCATTAATTTGTCTCAAAATATGTATTTATTCAAGCAATTCTCTTTAAGACAAATTCTTTTTTAAAGAAATGGTAGTTCAAAGATAAATATTTTAATTAAATATTGTCCTTGTATTGGTTATTTAAATTAAATACCGACATTAAGTAAAACTGAACTAGTGCTGAAATTTCAAATGTGTCCTTCTAAGCAATGAAATTTCTTGAGAAAATATTGAATTTTGATTTCTGAATACTTTCAACCTTTAATATTTCAATGAAGTTTGCAACATTTTCTTGCATTTTAAAGTTTTATAAATTTTAATTAAAATGTAATATATTTTAAATTAAATTTCATTTTTCTTACGTTTTTTCCAAAAATGGCTCACAAATATCAAACAGTAACGCCTACTTCTTCCAAGGTAAGAACAACTTCCATACGGTAATGATGATCTTAATTAAAACGGCGAGCAATGTGAATAAACTTTGATTTTCAAAAGTATAATGTAGCTCGCAAGATTAAAACTTTTAAATATTTTTGAAACTCCCGAACATTTTGAGCATTCTCTCTTATGTACGCGTTCACAACGAAACGGATAATATGAAATATCTTAGCAGTATCTGGCTATCATAGAGCGTTCTATATCGTCAATGCATGCCATTGTGTTGTCCCTGCATTGTCATTAATAAAAGATAATGGATAAAAGTCTCTTAAAAATAGGATCTTAATCAATTTTCAACAATGTATCAAAAAGCGACTATATTATTACACTATTAAAATATCTACCAGTATTTAACATTATTAAATTCAATAAATATTTATAAATATTATTGTATCCGTGACGAACCACACAGTTCAAAACTAAAGCTGTCTGCGCTACTTTTTATGTGCTGTGCGGATGGTAAAAAGATGAGATATTTAGATGTTAGTTAACGAGTCGATTGAATTTTCTGAAAGCGAAAGAAAATTAACGTACTTTTACAGAACACTTACTTGGTTATACAACTAGCTTCCGATGTGCTCCATCACCTCCACACGGTCTATTATAAGTAGTCCGCGCAGACTATTTAAAAAGTGACCCAGTTGTGTGCATGAACACAAAACCTTTTATAAACGTAATTGAGTACATATTTTTAACCTTTACTATTTCAATGAAGTTTGTAAGATTTTCATGTATTTTAAAGTTTTATACATTTTAATCAAAATTTAACACATTTTTAAATTAAAATTGCGTTTTTTTTCTTACGTTTTTTTAATGAAATTTAAGGTTACTTTGAATTCCCTTGAAAATCGTTACTTTTTTGTTTTGCACTTGTACTTTTTACTCATTACATTTTAAAATCAAAATTTTTTCCTTTTTTCTCGTTACTTTTGCCTAAAGTACTTGTATTTTTGCTTGTTACTTTTTAAAAGTAACGTACCATAAGATAGTATACCTAGTTTGTTTACGCAATAATGCTGTTTTGAGATACATTAATTAAAAAATGCAGATTTTTCATTTTTTGAAACTTTGAATGGCTATATATACTAAAACAGAGTTACCACTGTCTGGAAACTTTTTTTATTAGTAGTAAAAGGGAGATAAATTTAGAGGTTCTAAGCAACAAATAAAACTGAATGTAAAGGAAATATATAATAAGAAAAATATTTTGTAATTCTCAACTCAAAGTTAAACCTACACTTTTTTCAGCCGTCTTAAAAATTTTTAAAAATGATACCATTGATTTTGTTCTTAGTAAATACACTTTATTCTAAACTTGTTTTGCTTTTTGTAGAAAAATGATTGTGACTTTGTTTCAGTATTAAATTGACTAAAATTGACTTTGCTTTTAGTAGATACATTTAGTTTGCGATAGTAGATACATTTAGCTGAAAGATGGTAGGGTTAGTTTTTTTGAGCGACAATGTCGTTTGGCGATAAACTAATAAAAAAAGTTAGATTTGGGATTTTTTGAAAATTTTAATAGCTATGTCTAGTTAAAGCATTAATATCACAGGAAAGTGTTCAGTCACAAAGCTTATCCTAATAGTGATTTTCAATATTCAGTGGGGGAAAAAACTTTTGGGGTAGCTGTAGTTTAACAAAGATTTTCATGCAGGAAATCGCTATCAACTGAATTTTTCACTAACTTTGTTTAAGCATAATTCTAATAAGTATCAATGTATCCATGGAAACGAGTGTATGCCCATAACTAAGTATCGGTATAGTAATAATATAGCTAAGCAATAAGATATAATAATAGTATAACTTGTACAATAATAATATAGCTTGTTACTTTCTTTAACCCCTTGGGGACGGTTGATTCAGAAAAGCATTCGTACAAAATCAGAATCAAGTTGTAATTAAATAAAAAACGGTAACTTAAATGTAGTCGTTACTAATTTGACAGACTTACTTTGCTTTTACTTTAATTATTGTTAGTTTAATCATATATATAATCAATATTAATTCAAAGTATAATTAAATAGTTTTATTTCGAATAAAGTAATGGCGAATTAAATAAATCAAACAATTATAACTCCTCCCACAAATAAACTGCTAAAGAATTACTTTGATTACCAGTTTTATCTTTTTACCCTGATTGATACGGTTTTATGCTGGCACGTATTTGTGATAGTCGGCTCGAAAGGGTTAAATAAACCCCTTGAAACATATTTCACTTTTAAAGAAAGGATCTTGAACTTTGAAATTTTCTACAAAGAGGAAAGTTTTTTTAAGGGCTTAAACTTGCACAATTTTTATTTTTCATAATCTACTTCAATATAAAAAAAATTAAGCCAATAAAACAATACAGATATCATTTACAGCTACAGCTACATTGTCCAGCGTTCTAAATTCGTTTCCGTTTTTCAAACTTTTCAATGAAAATTGTTCTGTTTTTGAATATTGTGTGACGTCACATTATTTTCATTTAGGCGAAGAGAGTGGGGCATTAGGAGAAATTTAATATCTATTTAAAAATAATTACTTTAATCAGGTGCTTTTTTTATTTAGCTATTAGTTAACGTTTCCGCAAAAAAGAATAATTTTAATCCGATTAGTTTTTTCTTTACATTGTAACATTGTAAATATGAGCAATTTAATTGCTTCAAAACTAATCCAAATTTTCGCAAAGTTAGACGTCTTATTCATTTTCAGACTTAAGAGTAAGAAACAGTGTAGGCGGAATTGAAGCTTTCATCAAGGGGCCTCCACACTCATGCATGATTGTCATTACTGCCCAAATTAAGTCTGAGTTTATCATTAAAGACGACCTGTTTCCATTCAATTGCAATCCAATCCCATCTAGAGCAACACATTTCAAACGGAGATAGCAATCCTGCCCAGCTGGGTGACAGCACTCCTCTTCTGCAGCTGGTGTGATGGAATAGTCACCGCTATTCACGTTCCCCATTACTAATGATGCGCAGTGACACGGCAGTCGTCCATCGGTGGCTAGTAACATCCTTCAGCCACATGTTATGCGTTACCACGAATAACAGAGCCACTAAGAGAGATTTATAAACAATATCACACTCAGCTGCAGACATCACGGGTGTTTCATAAATGCT
Source organism: Parasteatoda tepidariorum (assembly GCF_043381705.1). Classification (NCBI taxonomy): domain Eukaryota; kingdom Metazoa; phylum Arthropoda; class Arachnida; order Araneae; family Theridiidae; genus Parasteatoda; species Parasteatoda tepidariorum. The sequence continues at coordinate 11,235,923 of NC_092212.1, forward strand.
TCCGCCACATTNTTTTGTTTTTAATTATTATAATGTTAGTTATTTAATAATTAACAGTTTGCACTAAGTCACCCCATCTGACGGTGATTGTGGAGATTTAGGCGAAGAGAGCAGGGCTTAAAGCCCATATATATCGAGACGGAAAAGAATAAAAACTGGTAACTAATAAATTTCATTTTTTAGTTTTTTTTCGAGAATAATAAAAATCTATAACTACCAATTGTTTTTAACAGATACAATTTTTATGATGAATTGCTTCAACGAAGTGAAAAATCTCGTTACAGTGAATTGTTATTGTTGAAAATAGATGAACTCAAGATGATCAATAGATGATCAAGGTATTACCAGTGCCAGGTATCCACGCTCGACTATTCAGCTTCAGATGTTGTCTCCAATGTCAATATCATCAGTAAATCAATCTGCTTGAATGAATGCTGGTGTGACCCATAAACGCCGGGGTCCAACATGGAAAAGTCTTATCAATTGAGATAGCAAATCATGCATAATTTTTTTGTTTTTAATTATTATAATGTTAGTTATTTAATAATTANAGAAGATGATTTTACTTCGATTAGTTTTTTCTTTACATTGTAACATCGTAAATATGAGCAATTTAATTGCTTCAAAACTAATTCAAATTTTCGCAAAGTTAGACGTCTTATTCATTTTCAGACTTAAGAGTACGAAACAGTGTAGGCGGAATTGAAGCTTTCATGAAGGGGCCTCCACACTCATGCATGATTGTCATTACTGCCCAAATTAAGTCTGAGTTTATCATTAAAGACGACCTGTTTCCATTCAATTGCAATCCAATCCCATCTAGAGCAACACATTTCAAACGGAGATAGCAATCCTGCCCAGCTGGGTGACAGCACTCCTCTTCTGCAGCTGGTGTGATGGAATAGTCACCGCTATTCACGTTCCCCATTACTAATGATGCGCAGTGACACGGCAGTCGTCCATCGGTGGCTAGTAACATCCTTCAGCCACATGTTATGCGTTACCACGAATAACAGAGCCACTAAGAGCGATTTATAAACAATATCACACTCAACTGCAGACATCACGGGTGTTTCATAAATGCTGCCGCCACATTACCATTCTATCATGGCTTGCTCGATCCCCAAATTTGCCATCAAACGAATATATCTAGGAAAACCTGAAACGGCCAGTTGGACAGCCTCCGAGTTTAGTCGATTTAGAGGTGTTTTTACAGAACTGTGGAACGAGATGCAGCAGGTCATCATTAGTGACTTCCAAAAACTTTGCTATCACTTGAATAAAATTTCTTAAGAGACCTTCTAAGTTGGCCGCCCTGAGTACTTCAAGTTTTTAACTTAATTATTAATTCTCCACCACTCGTAATCTTTCTAAATCTTTGACAGTATCCTATTTTCAGTGTGAGACATATTTCTTTTCTTTTTTTTTGCAGTTCTAATAAGAATGCAAGTTTTTTTTCTTCCGATAGTGGAGGCGCAACTGCAAATAAAACAAAAATTAACTGGTTGTTCATGATGTAAATTACATATGATCTTCGTCATTGAGAGATAAAAAAAGGCATAGATATATAAGAAATTTATTAAAATATTTAATATCGATATAATAAAAAAATATCGTTCATCATTTAAAAAAAAATAAAAATTCTGAAATTTCCCCCCTATTTTAAGATATTTGTTATTCAGTTTTCATACAAATGCGAATTATTTCTATTTACGAAAGAGAGCAATGATGACTCAGAGGATAGAGGGTTCACCTTCCAATGAGGTCAACCGAGTTCGAATCCCAGCGATGGTTGGTCGAGACGAATTCCGCACCAGGTTTGCACCGACCACAACGCTGACGTAAAATATCCTCAGTGGCTAGCGGATCCTGGGTTAGAGTCCCCTTGCTAGTGCTAACCGTGGGTGGTTTTCGTGGTTTTTCCTCTCCATGCAAATTACCTCCAATATTCCTCCTCAAAGGGAAATTTCCTCCAATACTTGATCCTTCAGTTCCTTTGTCTTCTGGATTGGGTTCAAAATTACAAGGCAACGGAGTTAAGCATTAGTAGTCGTAATCACTAAGAATTGAAAACATATGTACAATAGGCTTTTAGGCTTTCTGAAAGTGTTTTTAATTGTTGATTAAATTTTTACGAAACGCCAACAGACAATCTCAATTTCATTGACTCTACCCTACCACTTAAGAAAACACCACTTTGTAAAGTGTTAAAGTAAGCAGGTATGCTTACGTTTTTACATTTAATCGATATTTATTTTTTCGTCTGTGAGTTTTACGCTGGATATACTATAAAACGTGAGCTTGAGAAAATTAACTCAACAAAAATTGCGTGCTTCAAATGGCTTCAAATTAAAATGCCATTTAAGAAAATGAGGCAGCTAGTGCTGGAGGTACAGGGGCAGCTAGTGGAGGTTATGGCCAAGGATTAGGTCAAGGATATAGTACTGGATCTATCTAGTGCAGGAGCAGGAGGTTTCAGTCATGCATCAGGACAAAGCTACGTTGCTGGTGCTGTAAGATACGGAGAAGGAACAGGTAAAGCTTATGGTGCTAGTTCTGGATCTGCAGCAGCTACTTCAGGTGGTTATGCACAGGGTTATGGAGCTGCTGTAGGTGGTTATGGTCAAGGAGCTGAACAAGGCTATGGCGCTGTTGCACGATCTGGAGCAGGTGACTATCTTAACGAAACTTATTGTTCTTTTTCCCAACATTTCTAGTAGATTTCTGTTTGAATAACAAAAAAAATTAATACTTCAACTCAATTTTCGTATCTTAAATATTCAGATAATGTGTAAATAATATGAAGTCGATATTTTCTAGTAATTCGAAGGCATTCAAAATACCTGGACTGAGGTCCGATTAACCTTCCGTTAGTCGCGCACTTGTTTCCGACATGGTTAATCGCGTTGCACCTATGAGGTGTTTCTGATTTTTTGAAAGCCAAATGAAATTTAGTCTAGTTTAAATAGTTAATTGTTACCAATTTAAGACTCTTTAGAGAGATAAATATCAAAAAACTTATTTAGCGAAGTACCGAAGATAAATTTTTCTTGCTCCCGCGTCGGATCTCTTCCTCCATCACAAGATGTTCAACCAATTGACGCAAGAAGGTTGTGCTGTTTTTTACTCCGTAACCATTTTCTGTGAATGTAACTTGACCATTTATACCTGCTACGTTGAGAAGGACAGAAAATGAGATAAAATATATATATTNTACGCTGGATATACTATAAAACGCGAGCTTGAGAAAATTAACTCAACAAAAAATGCGTGCTTCAAATGGCTTCAAATTAAAATGCCATTTAAGAAAATGAGGCAGCTAGTGCTGGAGGTACAGGGGCAGTTAGTGGAGGTTATGGCCAAGGATTTGGTCAAGGATATAGTACTGGATCTGGTGCAGGAGCAGGAGGTTTCAGTCATGCATCAGGACAAAGCTACGTTACTGGTGCTGTAAGATACGGAGAAGGAACAGGTAAAGCTTATGCTGCTAGTTCTGGATCTGCAGCAGCTACTTCATGTGGTTATGCACAGGGTTATGGAGCTGCTGTAGGTGGTTATGGTCAAGAAGCTTAACAAGGCTATGGCACTGTTGCACGATCTGGAGTCGCTGCTGGAGCAGGTGACTATCTTAACGAAACTTATTGTTCTTTTTCCCAACATTCCTAGTAGATTTCTGCTTGAATAACAAAAAAAATAATACTTCAACTTAATTTTTGTATCTTAAATATTCAGATAATGTGTAAATAATATGAAATCGATATTTTCTAGTAATTCGAAGGCATGAGAAGGCATTCAAAATACCTGGACTGAGGTCCGATTAATATAAGTTTTTATAAGTTCATACTTATCTTAATACTTCCTAAGAATTTTAGTTTTATCGATTGGTTTTGAGATTATCTGCATGAGTTTATTTATTCGCATAGTTAAACCTATTTTTTATAACTTAAATCTTTGGAAACAATTCAATTAGGTTAATATCTTGAATCTGCTTTATTTGCAATATTACTTTTAAATATACCATTTTATGAATGTTACGTTCTCATAACTTTTTACGCATATTACAATATTTTTATTTTTTCTAACCCTCTGATAAAATATATTATCAAATATTGCTGCTTTGTTGACCAACGTTTCTTCTTTTCTTGTATAGCCTACACAGTTGACTGCGCAAACGAAATTCTCTACTCAAGCAAAAATAAGCACTTGTTAACTTTTCTGATTTTTTGACCTTTAGTTTTGAATCCAAGTTTTTTTATTTTTATTAAAGATTTCATAATTAAATAGTTTGATGCCGAGATAACGCAATAGTTGGGGTAATTTTTTCCCCATTTTTATTAAATTAAATAAAACAAGCATAAAAAATCACTATTTTTACTAATTCCCCTCAGTTATTCAATGTATTTACGACACGTTTTTATTTGAGAGTACAATAATACCTAATAGTACCTAACCAGTGTTCTTTGATAATATTTTTCCGATTATGAGTTTGCTAGTTAGGCTACTCCATTTTTCAGAATTTTCAAAATTAGAAACGATTATAAGAAATTGACTTGCTGCATGAAAGAAAAAAATAATAATGAGCATTTCTATTTAATCTATTAGACCAGTGATTCCAAATTTTTTACGGCTACGGAACCCTAAATAATCTACCTTCTTACCACGGAACCCTAAATAATCCACCTTCTTTCCACGGAACCCTAAATAATCTGCCTTCTTTCCACGGAACACTAAATAACCTACCTTCTTTCCACGGAACCCTGACCTTCTAAATAAAGTTCATTAAATTAATGTGAAAGCTATAACCTATGAAAGACTATATTTAAAATATCTAATTGAAAGAATGAAGACTGTATCATTAATTGTTTATCATTAATAATCGGAAATTAGGTTTTATTTCCGACAGCTAAACTTCCAGTCTTTGTGCTATACCTAGTCTAATTATGAATTTGTTTCTGGTGCATTTACATAAACTGAAAATGAATAAATTATGCCATATTTTGGTTTACTTCGATATAAAAAGCTAAAAGAACTGCTATAAACGTTGAAAATGATTATTAAGGAAATATATTTCTTTAATAACGAATTTAATTATTTTATTTTGATTTGAAAAGAGTGATAGGAAGTACTAATGCAAGATTTTATAAATGCTTGTTCTTTTTATACTTTGTTATTGTTATGTGTTATTTTGTATAATATATTCTCCAGTAAAATCATATAGAATGATACATGTTGTAATAGATACATAAAAATCATTTAAATAGGTATTAAAAATTAAACTTCTTGTGAGAAGTTTGTTTAACACTTATCTCATCCTTTTTTTTTCACGTGATTCTTCATACATATTAATTTATATATTCTTAATTTTTTTAAAAATAGTGGTGGTCAAAAAGATTCTAAATTAAGTTTATAAATGCAAGGAATATATAAAAAGCATACACTTTACTACCACTTTAAATATAGAAATAAAACTTTACGCCAAATGCGAAAAAGTTGGCAGGTATGCAGTACACCTGTTTTGAGTACAATTTCTTGTTCACTGAGTGTTATGATTTAAATTTCCATCTTCANATTTAATTCATAAAAATATTATATCCATAATACTTGCGTCAATGGTCGCGCTGCACCAGAGGGGTGATTTGAGCGGTTCCAACTCTCCATCGACATGTTCTAAGGTCGGTTTTGCACGGACATTTGAGTAATCCAAAGTTAGGAACATAACATTAGGCTCGACCCCCGGAAAAATCTATTGACGGCAAAGGAGGTGAAAGTGCAGTAGGGATGCACCTGAGAGGTGCGCGCGACTAACGGAAGGTTAATATAAGTTTTTATAAGTTCATGCTTATCTTAATACTTGCCTAAGAATTTTAGTTTTATCGATTGGTTTTGCGATAAACTGCATGAGTTTATTTATTCGCATAGTTAAACCTATTTTTTATAACTTAAATCTTTGGGAACAATTCAATTAGGTTAATATCTTGAATCTGCTTTATTTGCAATATTACTTTTAAATATACCATTTTATGAATGTTACGCTCTCATAACTTTTTACACATATTACAATATTTTTATTTTTTCTAACCCTCTGAGAAAATATATTATCAAATATTGCTGCTTTGTTGACCAATGTTTCTTCTTTTCTTGTATAGCCTACACAGTTGATTGCGCAAACAAAATTCTCTACTCAAGCAAAAATAAGCACTTGTTAACTTTTCTGATTTTTTGTCATTTAGTTTTGAATCCAAGTTTTTTTTTTATTAAAGATTTCATAATTAAATTGCTTGATGCCGAGATAACGCAATAGTTGGGGTAATTTTTTTCCCATTTTTATTAAATTAAATAAAACAAGCATAAAAAATCACTATTTTTACTTATTCCCCTCAGTTATTCAATGTATTTACTACACGTTTTTATTTGAGAATACCATAATACCTAATAGTACCTAACCAGTGTCTTTTGATAATATTTTTCCGATTATGAGTTTGCTATTTAGGCTACTCCATTTTTCAGAATTTTCAAAATTAGAAACGATTATAAGAAATTGACTTGTTGCATGAAAGAAAAAAATAATAATGAGCATTTTTACTTAATCTATTAGACCAGTGATTCCAAATTTTTTACGGCTACGGAACCCTAAATAATCTGCCTTCTTTCCACGGAACCCTAAATAATCTGCCTTCTTTCCACGGAACCCTAAATAATCTGCCTTCTTTCCACGGTACCTTGACCTTCTAAATAAAGTTCATTATATTAATGTGAAAGCTATAACCTATTAAAGACTATATTTAAAATATCTAATTAAAAGAATGAAGACTGTATGATTAATTGTTTATCATTAATAATCGGAAATTAGGTTTTATTTCCGACAGCTAAACTTCCAGTCTTTGTGCTATACCTAGTCTAATTATGAATTTGTTTCTGGTGTATTTACATAAACTGAAAATGAATAAATTATGCCATATTTTGGTTTACTTCGATATAAAAAGCTAAAAGAACTGCTATAAACGTTGAAAATGATTATTAAGGAAATATATTTCGTTAATAACGAATTTAATTATTTTATTTTGATTTGAAAAGAGTGATAGGAAGTACTAATGCAAGATTTTATAAATGCTTGTTCTTTTCATACTTTGTTATTGTTATGTGTTATTTTGTATAATATATTGTTATAAGAATAATTAATATTGTTATAAGTACATATATTGCTATAAGAAACATTTTTTTAATAGATTTCTATTTCACTGGTACTTTACTTGAAATAATTTCATAAAGACAACCATCATAAAAATATAATTCATAAATAATTAATTATTCATGAATTAATAATTCATAAAGAATTCATACATTAATAAAGAATTCGTAAAGAATTAATAATTTTTAAAGAATTCATAAAATAATACGGAATTCATAAAGAATAAATACAGAATTAATAAATAATTCATAATTTCTCAAAGGAAATAATTTATTTGATCTTTACTAAATTAATTAAGATTTATAAGTTGTATCTAAATATAATCAGAGGTTTCTGAACTCATCACTTGTTCAAAAAAGTACTAAGTCGCGGAAACTCTTTAACTCCTCCACGGCACCCTAAGGTTCTGCGAAAAAGCATTTGGGAAGCACTGCGTTAGACTATATTCTTTGTAGAGACTATTGCTATATATATATAGACTGTGTTCTTGGTTCAAACTAAGACGAGATTGGTGAGCAAGTAAAGTTTTGGGGTTAAGGAAACATAAGAAAAGAATTCGCTTCAGTTTTTTCCTGATTTGTTTTCTTTCCCTTTTTATCGAAAATGGAAAATATATTTATTCACCACTAGATTCGATTTAGAAATTGACTGTAAGTAATAAGAAAGGTAATAAATTATGAAATTTTTGTATTTAAAATAAAGTTAAAAATAAATTTCTTTTATACTGGAAGCTTTGAGCATTATTATTTACTGCGTTATTTCAAAATTTGAAATGAATAGGAATCTTACTATTACGAAAATCGAAAAAAAAAAAATCAATGGTTTGAACTTGATGAATACTATTCCTGAGCATGTCTTATTCTCATGAATGTATAATCCAGATGTATTTACTATTGGTCGTGTGTTCAACTAACCAGATCAGGAGCAAATAAAAAAAGACTAGCCTGCCGGGAAATATTTGTGTCTCCTCCACAACTGGCACACGTAGGTGCTGTGGAACGATCTTTTTGGCTCTAGAACAGGGGTTTCCAACTGGCGGCC
>NC_092212.1:11244652-11261538 GCF_043381705.1 Parasteatoda tepidariorum
AAAGTATCAAATTGCGATTTAACTTGTTTATACGTAACGCAGATTTTATTTTCAAATAAGTACTTCAATTTGAGATTTAATTTCAGTTAAACGCCGCATCACCCTTCCCATCCTCCATTTAAATTTTATTTTCGATGAAAAAGCAGATATCCCCCTCGGATAGGTACTCCGATACAACTGTATTAGTTAGTTAGAATATGCAACACTTAAAATACACTACATTGCTATGTTTTTAGCATTTACCAATTTTAATTATAATTGATTGATGTTAACGAATTGAATTGCAGGAGTTTCTGATTACGAACATTTGCATAGTATGTTTATACTTACTTGGCCTTGGGGTAAGGCTTAACCGGAAACAAGCCTCCCCGTCCCCTGACCAAAGGATATATAATGTGAGAAGAAGTCTAGCTTCTCCGATACGTAGCAGGGGCCAGCAAGTTTCCTCTGTATGACAAGAAAAGGGCCAAAGTTTTTTGAGCCGACGCATGCGCACATCTTTCATCCACCGTAGCGTCGCTAAACTTGTTTAACAACAAATTTTTCGCCATCTTTAAGTGACGGATATCTATTTAAATTATACACCTACGTTAAAATAATAAATTATATTTATCTTTTAATGAATTCGTCACAAGTAAATATTTTCCTTATTTAATAAGTGAACCTTTTTCAAAACCATATAAGTCTGTAAAGAACAAAGGCATACGGAGTTTGAGTCACTTTTCTTTAGCTGTTTACATGAGTGGGGGGAAGACAAGGAGAAAGGTGTTTTTTTGGGAGCGGACCCTCTGTAAGGAGGCAGGTTGTTTTCCTAGCAATACTTCCCCACTTTGGAGGTCTTCTCCTCACTTATATATTCTTCGCCATGACCTTTCATTGCGCTGCTGGAGGTTGCTTGGCAAGCAAAATTCCTGGTAGTAAGGTGGGACTGCGTTCTTGCTGTCCTTGTTTCAATAAAGAGACACGACCTGATACCGGTGTTACTTTGTAGACCAGGTTGAAAAGAGTTTAAGACATAAAAAAGTTGGTAATGCAACTAGCTTCCGATATGCTTTCTATCCGAACGTTTCATAACAAACTCTTAGACGTGCGTTCGTTAGTGATTGTAATAGTTTTTAAGTTTTAACAACTTATGATTTTTTTATTTTACTTTGAAATATTTAAGAGCAGACGTTTAACGGCTTCTTGCACTGAATTTTTGATGGATTATTAACAAATTACGCTGTTTACAGTAAAGCTTAGAGAAGGAAATAGTCTAAAATTTGATACAATTCCAATTTAAGCTTTAACAACAGTAGGCGTGATTTTTCGTCTTCTTTTTCTTGTGGACCATACCCCTAGTCTCGGAATTTGAGATTGTATTTCAGGCACAATAAAGTTCTAGGATATAAATTGCATACCTGCCAACATTCACTCTTTTCGAGAATGAATTTTCCAAGTGGTAGAAATTACAGAAAAACTATCTTCCTAAAATAATCAGGATGAAATTCACGGTCGTAAGGAATAATATGCTTCAATATATTTGTTGTAATTATTTATCTGTAGTGGTGGTCAAACTTTTTTAAAATTATTATTATAATTCAAAAAGTTAAGTGAAATAACATTAATTTCGCTAGCACTTTTAATATGAAAATAAAATCTTCCGGGAAAACCGGAAGAGTTGGCAGCTATGAAATTGGAAGTAAATGTTTTCCAAAAATACTTTTTTTCTCACAATTTATTTTGCGCATTTGTAGCCATGAACAACGAATTAATAAAAAAACACCAATTGAATTTTTAAAATAAAAGAATATAAAACGCTTAAAATTTGATATTGTTGTAATGTTTTCTTTATCCAGTATTTTTCTTGTATTGAGAAGCATGCAGTTGTTGTCTCACAAGCTATCTCTATGTCTCATACAAATTATTACAGCAACAGATTGATTTATTTTAATTTAGAACCGTCGTTGAACAGCATACATACCCAATTCTGAATTTTAGACTACCAATGTTACTCCGTAGTCAAGTAATTTTGAACCCCTCCCGGAAGTCAAGGGAACTCCTGCTGGATCAGTAACCCCTGAGTTATTGAATTGTTATTGAAACTTGGAAGAAAATGTGACCCCGAGAAATTTAAAGTAGTCACCACTTGATGCACGGGGATTCTTTGGAGGTTGGATTTGAACTCCCGTTTTATCGAACGCGAGTATAATGCCCTACCAATCAGGCTGTTCCGGTCTCAGAGGGATTTATTAAAAATATTTCACATTTTCTCAAGCTCGTATATTTACATAATACAATTTACTACATCACGATTCTGATTCATTTTAAGAAAGGCGCATTCAGCCAATACATGAAGTTAGAAGCAGCAGAAAAAAGGATTTTAAACAACCCTTGAGAGTAAACAAAGAATTGCAATTTTTCTCTGAAAAAAAATTTGCGGATATACTTGGCTACTAGTACATCATGAATTTTGGAGTTTTAATCATTAATTTGTCACAAAATTTTTATCCCTTCAAGCAATTCTCTTTATGACAAATTCTTTTTCAAAAAAAAATGGTAAATCAAAAATTAATATTTTAATTAAATATTGTCTTGGTATTAGTATTTAAATTAAATACCGACCTTAAGTAAAACGGAACTAGAGCTGAAATTTCAAATGATTCCTTCTAAGCAATGAAATTTCTTGAGAAATTATTGAATTTTGATTTCTGAATATTTTTAACCTTTAATATTTCAATGAAGTTTGCAACATTTTCTTACTCTCCATCATGTGATTCAATCACGATCGTTAGTCGCCTTCTGAAATATTTCTAAGGCACTATCATATTTATCTCGTGAATGAACAAGTTCAAAATCGACATTACCCATTATCGAGGTATTTCCACTTTTATAATGTATTTCTTGATAGACTTCAGAAGCCACGTTGTACTCCCGGTTTTTGCTAAAGGTCTTAGTCTTGCAGTAGTAAAGTGATAATCATGAATTAAAAGAAGAAATTTAGAGAAAAGATTGAGTAGAAAATCATAAAATAGATGTATGCACGTTGCAATTGCCAGTTTTGAAATACTCTGCAATAACAATATTTTTATTTTTTTTGCAATTTATAATTTGATGGGAAATAAGAACAGCTTGTAGCATAAAATAAAACATCGGTATTGCAACTGTTCAGAAAGCAATATGTTACTTATGAAATAATGTTAGGCATTTCATACAGCGAAATTAACTCCCCAGCTTCAAAATGGCATTTTTTTCTTTATTTCTTTTAAAGTTTTATGCTAGGAACTTTTTCGAAAATATATAGAAAACTATGATGTTTTTTTTTTTTTTTTTTTAAGTTTTTCTTTTNTGCTCTTAGTCTTCGTGTAATGAAACTGCTTTCAATCACAATCTTATTTTTAGACATTTGCCGGGAAAGTGCTTCAAAATATTTTGAGGTTAGAATTTTTGTGTCTTTCGGCAAGAAGAATTTTATTAAAAATTGTTATTAAATCAAAGTAAAGACAATCCTACCAATAGCAAAACCATCAATCAGTGAGCGTGCGTGCTTTCTCTTGCAAATAAGTTCGGAATATTTAATTGAATACTAGACGTGCCGGACATCCCATTTCTTGTTAAAACGATTGTTAAACGAACAATCATATCACTATCACTAGGTACAACGACCCATGTAAGTTAAGGGTTAAAGTATAGTTTGTCACGTCCTGTAGCATACCTCAAATCGAAGAAATTTGTATTTGTAAGCGTACTTACTATAAGTAAATAAAGAATAATTGAGCACAGAATTTTTAATTGAAGATTCTAATCAAACAGTTTTCTTTTTATTTTAAAGGAGGATTAATCNGAAGAAATTTGTATTTGTAAGCGTACTTACTAGAAGTAAATAAAGAATAATTGAGCACAGAATTTTTAATTGAAGATTCTAATCAAACAGTTTTCTTTTTATTTTAGTGGAGGATTAATCAAATTTTTGAAGTATGGACGAAGGTTCAACTTTTAAATGTACGGATCTTATAAGGCTATAAATAAAAAATTAAATATATAAAAAATAAAATTTTATGGTTAAAAAAAATTCTTTCCTTCCACTTTAAATCCTTGAACAGCTGTTTTTAAAGAAACGCCTATTTTCTGTGAGGAAGTCAATCTAGATAATTTATAAATAAGTTTATTCTGTTCTAGATAAGTTATAAGTCAGTGTAATGTTATATTTTCGTGTAAATAAAGCATGCAGAAGAAAGTAGGCGTTAATTTTCCTAGCATATAAAGTTTCAAAAATATGATATCATAAGTGGAAAATCAATCTTAATTCAAAAAAATTTTAGCCATTAAACAACAGATATTCAAAAAGCAAAAAAAAAAATTTATTATTTTCCCGCTATTATGTAATTTTGATTGTATTCCTATACATTAATTTTACTTTTTAAATCCATTACCAGTTAATATTTTAAATTATAAAGTATATAGAATAAAAATATGGCTTAGGTGTAGGTGATGATTCATAAATCAAAACTAAAGCTGTGTGCGCGGCATTTTATGTGCTGTGCGGATGGCAAGAAAAAGAATGATGAGATATTTAGATGTTAGTTAAGGACTTTAAATGGATGATTCGATTCATTGATAACGAGTCGAATCGATTGAATATGAATTTTTGATGTAAATTAACGATTCGAAATGATTGAATTCTCTGATAGCGAACGAAAATTAACATACTTTTACAGAAAACTTACTTGGGTAAGGCTTGATCAAAAATGAGGCTTCCCGTTCCCTGACCGCTCATTGAACTGCGGCAGGACCTGATACCGGTGTTAGTTTGTAAAACGGGTTGAAGAGAATTTAAGACACAAAAAGGTTGGTAATGCAATTAGCTTCCGATAGGCTTTACGGACTCTCTATCCGAACCTTTCAGAACACTCTAAGTCGTGCATTTGTTAATGATAGTAATACTTTTTTAAGTTTTAACAGCTTACGAAATTTTTTTTGTTGACTTTTTAACATTTAAGAGCAGAAGTTTAACGACTCCTCGCAATGAATTTTTAAAAGATTGTTATCAACTCACGTTGTTTGCACTTACACGTAAAGCTTAGAGAAGGAAATAGTCTAAAATTTGATACAATTCCAATTCAAGCTTTTGACAAAAGTAGGCGTCATTTTTCGTTCTCTTTTTCTTGTGCACCCTACTCCTAGTCTCAGAATTTGAGATTTCGTTTCAGGCCCAATAATGTTTTAGGATATAAATTGGAAGTAAATTTTTTCCAAAAATGCTTCTTTCCCCCTCCTCAATTTGTTTTGCGCATTTGTAACGATGAACATCGTATTAATAAAGAATCATCAACTGAATTTTTAAAATAAAAGAACACAAAAAGGTTCAAATTTGATCTTATTGTAATACTTTCTTTATCAAGTATTTTTCTTATATTGAAATGCGTGCAGTTTTTGCCTCACAAGCTATCCCTAGTCTCATACAAATTATTACCGCAACAGATTGATTACTTTTATTTTAGAACCGTCGTTGAACAGCATACCCTATTCTGCATTTACTACTACCAATGTTAAACTCCCTAATCAAGTAATTTTGAATCCAATCCCGAAGACAAGGGAACTCCTGGATCAGTACTCCCAGAGTTTTGAATTGTTATTGGAACTTGGAGGAGTTTGTGCCCCAGTTAGATTTAAAGTAGTCACCATTTAATGTACGGGTACTTTTTTGTCGGTAGGATTCGAACTCCCGTTTTGTCGAACGCGAGTCCAATGCCCTTCCAATCAAGCTGCTCCGATCTCAGAGTGATTTATTAAAAATATTTCACATTTTCTCAAGCTCGTATATTTACATAATACAATTTGCTACTGTAAGATTCTGATTCATTTTAAGAAAGGCGCCTTCAGCCATTACATGAAGTTTTAAACAGCACTTGAGAGTAAACAAAAAATTGCAATCTTTCTCTGAAAAAAACTTCTGCGGATATACTTGGCTACTAGTACATCACGAATTTTAGAGTTTTAATCATTAATTTGTCTCAAAATATGTATCCATTCAAGCAATTCTCTTTAAGACAAATTCTTTTTTAAAGAAATGGTAGTTCAAAAATAAATATTTTAATGAAATATTGTCTTTGTATTGGTTATTTAAATTAAATACCGACATTAAGTAAAACTGAACTAGTACTGAAATTTCAAATGTTTCCTTCTGAGCAATGAAATTTCTTGAGAAAATATTGAATTTTGATTTCTGAATATTTTTAACCTTTAATATTTCAAGGAAGTTTGCAACATTTTCTTGCATTTTAAAGTTTTGTATTGTATTTTAGTTAAAATTTAATACATTTTAAATTAAATTTCTTACGTTTTTCCCAAAAATGGTTTACATACATCAAACAGTAACGCCTACTTCTTCCAAGGTAAGAACAACTTCCATAGGGTAATGATTATCTTAACTAAAACGGCAAGCAATTGTGAATAAACTTTGATTTTCAAAAGTATAATGTAGTTCACAAGATTAAAACTTTTAAATATGTTTGGAACTCCAGAACATTTTGAGCATTCTCTCTTGTGTACGCGTTCACAACGAAACGGATAATCTGAAATATCTTAACAGTATCTGGCTATCATAGCGTGTTCTATATCGTCACTACATGCCATTGTGTTGTCCCTGCATTGTCATCAATAAAAGCTATTGGATAAAAGTGTCTTAAAAATAGGATCTTAATAAATTTTCAACAATGTGTAAAAAAGCGACTATATTATTTCACTATTAAAATATCTACCAGTATTTAACATTATTAAATTCAATAAATATTTATAAATATTATTGTATCCGTGACGAAATCACACAGTTCAAAACTAAAGCTGTCTGCGCCACTTTTTATGTGCTGAGCGGATGGTAAGAAATATGAGATATTTAAATGTTAGTAAACGAGTCCATTGAATTCTCTGAAAGCGAAAGAAAATTAACGTACTTTTACAGAACACTTACTTACTTGGGTATGCAACTAGCTTCCGATGTGCTCCATCACCTCCACACGGTCTATTATAAGTAGTCCGCGCAGACTATTTAAAAAGTGACCCAGTTGTGTGCATGAACACAAAACCTTTTATAAAAGTAATAGAGTACATATTTTTAACCTTTACTATTTCAGTGAAGTTTGTAAAATTTTCATGTATTTTGAAGTTTTATACATTTTAATCAAAATTTCACGCATTTTAAATTAAAATTGCGTTTTTTTTTCTTACGTTTTTTTAATGAAATTTAAGGTTACTTTGAATTTCAAATTTCCTTGAAAATCGTTACTTTTTTTGTTTTGCACCTCTACTTTTTACTCATTACATTTTAAAATCAAAATTTTTTTCTCGTTACTTTTGCTTGTTACTTTTTAAAAGTAACGTACCATAAGATAGTATACCTAGTTTGTTTACGCAATAATGCTGTTTTGAGATACATTAATTAAAAAATGCAGATTTTTCATTTTTTGAAACTTTGAATGGCTATATATACTAAAACAGAGTTACCACTGTCTGGAAACTTTTTTTATTAGTAGTAAAAGGGAGATAAATTTAGAGGTTCTAAGCAACAAATAAAATTTAATGTAAAGGAAATATATAATAAGAAAAATATTTTGTAATTCTCAACTCAAAGTTAAACCTACACTTTTTTCAGCCGTCTTAAAAATTCTTAAAAATGATACCATTGATTTTGCTCTTAGTAAATACACTTTATTCTAAACTTGCTTTGATTTTTGTAGAAAATTGATTGTGACTTTGTTTCAGTATTAAATTGACTAAAATTGACTTTGCTTTTAGTAGATACATTTAGTACATTTAGTTTGCGTTAGTAGATACATTTAGCTGAAAGATGGTAGGGTTAGTTTTTTTGAGCGATAATGTCGTTTGGGGATGAACTGAATAAAAAAAAGTTAGATTTTGGATTTTTTGAAAATTTTAATACCTATGTCTAGTTAAAGCATTAATATCACAGGAAAGTGCTCAGTCACAAAGCTTATCCTAATAGCGATTTTCAATATTCAGTGGGGGAAAAAACTTTTGGGGTAGCTGTAGTTTAACAAAGATTTTCCTGCAGGAAATCGCTAATAACTGAATTTTTCACTAACTTCGTCTAAGCATAATTCTAATAAGTAGCTATGTATCCATGGCCCATAACTAGGTATCGGTATAATAATAATATAGCTAAGCAATAAGATATAATAATCGTATAGCTTGTACAATAATAATAATATAGCTTGTTGCTTTCTTTAAATAATCCTCTTGAAACATAATTTTATTTCACTTTTAAAGAAAGGATCTTGAACTTAGAAATTTTTTACGAAGAGGAAAGTTTTTTAAGGGCTTAAACTTGCACAATTTTTATTTTTCATATTCTACTTCAATATAAAAAAAATTCAGCCAATAAAACAATACAGATATCATTTACAACTACATTGTCCAGCGTTCTAAATTCGTTTCCGTTTTTCAAACTTTTCTAATGAAAATAGTTCTATTTTTGAATAATGTGTGACGTCACATTATTTTCATTTAGGCGAAGAGGGTGGGACATTAGGAGAAATTTAATCTCTATTTAAAAATAATAACTTTAATCAGGTACTTTTTTTATTTAGCTATTAGTTAACGTTTCTGCAAAAAAGAATAATTTTACTCCGATTAGTTTTTTCTTTACATTGTAAGATCGTAAATATAAGCAATTTAATTGCTTCAAAACTAATTAAAATTTTCGCAAAGTTATCCGTCTTATTCATTTTCAGACTTAAGAGTAAGAAACAGTGTAGGCGGAATTGAAGCTTTCATGAAGGGGTCTCCACACTCATGCATGATTGTCACTACTGCCCAAATTAAGTCTGAGTTTATCAGTAACCCTTTCGCGCCGACTGTCACAATTACGTGCCAGCATAAAACCGTATCAATCAGGTTAAAAAGATAAAACTGGTAATCAAAGTAGTTCTTCAGCAGTTTATTTATGGGCGGAGTTATAATAGTTTGATTTACTTAATTCACCATTACTTTAGTTCAAAATAAAATTATTTAGTTATGCATTGAACTAACATCGATTATAGATATGATTAAACTAATAATAATTAAGTAAAAGCAAAGTAAGTCTGTAAAATTAGCAACGCCAGCATTTAAGTTACCGTTTTTTATTTATTTACATTCTGATTTTGTACGAATGCTTTTATGAATCACCCAGTCCCCAAGGGGTTAAAGACGACCTGTTTTCATTCAATTGCAATCCAATTCCATCTAGAGCAACACATTCCAAACGGAGAAAACAATCCTGCTGTTGTATTGGTGTCAATCCTGCCCAGCTGGGCAACAGCACTCCTCATCTGTAGCTGGTGTGATGGAATGGGGTGCCATCGCACCCTCACCGCTATTCACGTTCACCCTTACTATTGATTCGCAGTGACACGGCAGTCCAGCGGTATCCTTCAGCCACGTGTTATGCGTTGCCACGAATAACAGATCCACTAAGAGCGATTTATAAACAATATCACACTCAGCTGCAGACATCACGGGTGTTTCATAAATGCTTCCGTGGCTTGCTCGATCCCCAGATTTGCCATCAAACGAACATATCTGGGAAAACCCGAAACGGCAAGTTGGACAGCCTCCGAGTTTAGTCGATTTAGAGGTGTTTTTACAGAACGAGACGCAGTAGGTCATCATAAGTGACTTGCATAAGCTTTGCTATCACTTGAATAAAATTTCTTGTGAGACCTTCTAAGTTGGTTGCCCAGAGTAATTTAAATTTTTAACTTAATTATTAATTCTCCACCACTCGCAATCTTTCTAAATCTTTGACAGTTTCCTATTTTCAGTGCAAGACATAGTTCTTTTTATTGCAATTCTAATAAGAATGCAAGTTTTTTTTTTCTTCCGATAGTGTAGGTGTAACTGTAAATAAAACAAAAATTAACTGGCTGTTCATGATGTAAATTACATATGATCTTCGTCATTGAGAGATAGAAAAAAGGCATAGATATATAGGAAATTTATTAAAATATTTAATATCGATATAAAAAAAATATCGCTCAGCATTTAAAAAAAATTAAAATTCTGAAATTTCCCCCCTATTTTAAGATATTTAATATTCAGTTTTCATACAAATGCGAATTATTTCTATTTACGAAAGAGAGCAGTGATGACTCAGAGGATAGAGGGTTCACTTTCCAATGAGGTCAACCGAGTTCGAATCCCAGCGATGGTTGGTCGATACGAAATCCGCACCAGGTTTGCACCGACCACAACGCTGACGTAAAATATCCTTAGTGGTTAGCGGAACCTTGGGATAGAGTCCCCTTGCCAGTGCTAGCCGCGGGTGGTTTTTCCTCTCCATGCAAATTTCTTCCAATATTCCTCCTCCAAGGCAAATTTCCTCCAATACTTGATCCAGGAGTTCCTTTGTCTTCTGGATTGGGTTCAAAATTACAAGGCAACGGAGTTAAGCATTAGTAGTCGTAATCCCAAAGAATTGAAAACATATGTACAATGGGCTTTTAGGCTTTCTGAAAGTGTTTTTAATTGTTGATTAAATTTTTTCGAAACACCAACAGACAATCTCAATTTCATTGACTTTACCCTACCACTTAAAAAAAAATATCACTTTGTAAAGTGTTAAAGTAAGCAAGTATGCTTACGTTTTTATATTTAATCGATATTTATTTTCTCGTCTGTGAGTTTTACGCTGGATATACTATAAAACCCGTGCTTGAGAAAATTAACTCAACAAAAATTGCGTGCTTCAAATTAAAATGCCATTTAAGAAAATGAGGCAGCTAGTGCTGGAGGCACAGGGGCAGCTAGTGGAGGTTATGTACGGCCAAGGATTAGGTCAAGGATAAAGTACTGGATCTCATACCTGCCAACTGTTCCGGATTTTCCGGAAGATTTTATTTTCATATTTAAAGTGGTAGCAATACTTAGGTTATTCCAATTAACTTTTTGAATTATAATGATAATTATAAATGGGTTTGACTACCACTACATATAAATAATTACAATAAATATATAAAAGAAAAATTATCCATGTTCGAGCGAATTTCAACGGGATCAAAATGTAAATATATTTTTCACTCAAATTGTTCTTCGTTTGTTGTTTTACAACTGCTCTGAAAATCCATTCTCGGAAAGACTTATTGCTCTTTTTCCCAACATTCCTAGTAGATTTCTGTTTGAATAACAAAAAAAAAAAAAATAATACTTCAACTTAATTTTTGTATCTTAAATATTCAGATAATGTGTAAATAATATGTAGTCGATATTTTCTAGTATTTCGAAGTCATTCAAAATACCTGGACTGAGGTCCGATTAATATAAGTTTTTATAAGTTCATGCTTATCTTAATACTTGCCTAAGAATTTTAGTTTTATCGATTGGTTTTGAGATCATCTGCATGAGTTTATTTATTCGCATAGTTAAACCTATTTTTTATAACTTAAATCTTTGGGAACAATTCAATTTGGTTAATATCTTGAATCTGCTTTATTTGCAATATTACTTTTAAATATACCATTTTATGACGTTCATGACGTTTTAGTTACGTTCTCATAACTTTTTACACATATTACAATATTTTTATTTTTTCTAATCCTCTGAGAAAATATATTATCAAATATTGTTGCTTTGTTGACCAATGTTTCTTTTTTTCTTGTATAGCCTACACAGTTGACTGCGCAAACGAAATTCTCTACTCAAATAAAAGTACGCATTTGTTAACTTTTCCGATTTTTTGTCATTTACTTTTGAATCCAAGTTTTTTTTATTAAAAATTTCATAATTAAATAGTTTTTACGTTTGATGCTGAGATAACGTTAGGGGTAATATTTTTTCCATTTTTATTAAATTAAATTTAAATAAAACAAGCACAAAAAATCACTATTTTTACTAATTCCCCTCAGTTATTCAATGTATTTACTACACGTTTTTATTTGAGAGTACCATAATACCTAATAGTACCTAACCAGTGTCTTTTGATAATATTTTTCCGATTATGAGTTTGCTAGTTAGGCTACTCCCTTTTTCAGAATTTTCAAAATTAGAAACGATTATAAGAAATTGACTTGTTGCATGAAAGAAAAAAATAATAATGAGCATTTTTACTTAATCTATTAGACCAGTGATTCCAAATTTTTTACGGCTACGGAACCCTAAATAATCTACCTTTTTTCCACGGAACCCTAAATAATCTACCTTCTTTCCACGGAACCCTAAATAATCTACCTTCTTTCCACGGAACCCTAAATAATCTACCTTCTTTCCACGGAACCCTAAATAATCTACCTTCTTTCCACGGAACCCTAAATAATCTACCTTCTTTCCACGGAACCCTAAATAATCTACCTTCTTTCCACGGAACCCTAAATAATCTACCTTCTTTCCACGGAACCCTAAATAATCTACCTTCTTTCCACGGAACCCTAAATAATCTACCTTCTTTCCACGGAACCCTAAATAATCTACCTTCTTTCCACGGAACCCTAAATAATCTACCTTCTTTCCACGGAACCCTAAATAATCTACCTTCTTTCCACGGAACCCTAAATAATCTACCTTCTTTCCACGGAACCCTAAATAATCTACCTTCTTTCCACGGAACCCTAAATAATCTACCTTCTTTCCACGGAACCCTAAATAATCTACCTTCTTTCCACGGAACCCTAAATAATCTACCTTCTTTCCACGGAACCCTAAATAATCTACCTTCTTTCCACGGAACCCTAAATAATCTACCTTCTTTCCACGGAACCCTAAATAATCTGCCTTCTTACCACGGAACCCTAAATAATCTACCTTCTTTCCACGGAACCCTAAATAATCTGCCTTCTTACCACGGAACCCTAAATAATCTACCTTCTTTCCACGGAACCCTGACCTTCGAAATAAAGTTCATTAAATTAATGTGAAAGCTATAACCTATGAAAGACTATATTTAAAATATCTAATTAAAAGAATGAAGACTGTATCATTAATTGTTTATCATTAATAATCGGAAATTAGGTTTTATTTCCGACAGCTAAACTTCCAGTCTTTGTGCTATACCTAGTCTAATTATGAATTTGTTTCTGGTGCATTTACATAAACTGAAAATGAATAAATTATGCCATATTTTGGTTTACTTCGATATAAAAAGCTAAAAGAACTGCTATAAACGTTGAAAATGATTATTAAGGAAACATATTTCCTTAATAAAGAATTTAATTATTTTATTTTGATTTGAAAAGAGTGATAGGAAGTACTAATGCAAGATTTTATAAATGCTTGTTCTTTTTATACTTTGTTATTGTTATGTGTTATTTTGTATAATATATTCGATCACGACTTTTCTATGAAAAAAAAAAAAGATCTAAAATACATCACTTCATTTAAAACGAATTGTCTAAGGTCACACTTACTATTGGCCTGCCTGTCAAAAATTTTCGATCGAAATTTGTGATTCCGGAAAAGGCAAAAACGCTTATTTTGTTGCACATGAGTAGACGTACATATGTGTAGACGTGACTGTAAATACTGACTGTCGATACCAAATTCAATTTGAAGCATAATTTGAAAGATTTTCAAGGTTATAATGTGTGAGCATGGTTTTATTCTTTGCAATAAAACGTTGACTACAAAGCGCCACTGCATCGTATGAAACAATGAGCACTTGGGGCATTAAATATTTCGTTGGATAAGCAAACAGACTAGGATAAATATGATAAAGCAGAAAGTTTTTTTAATTTAAAAAAAAAAAAACTTCCTAAAATACAGTTTCATCTTGATATAGCACATAACTGAAAATAATTAAATACAATGCATTCAAAAGTAAAGTTAGTAAACATGACAACCACTGTCAAAAATGCATGCCATATATAAAATTTATTAATATCATCACACGAAATGACGAATGTTTATTTTCAAATTAATGCAGCGGAATAACAAATTTAAACCAGCTATAATGATTGTAAAATTTCATTTTTTAACAGATACGTTTTTCATTGTGCAATAGTCGTCAAATAAGTTCCCGACAACAAATTTTTGGCACTATACCTGCCATCTTGTCCTGTCCGTTGGTCGGGGTGCCTGAGGCCGGAACGGCCCTTTACCCCTTCATCGTGAAATGCGGATCCTTGAGGTCCTGATTATCTAAAATTGAAAGTCAAGAATTAATAATGAGCAAATTGCTCGAGTAAAATCATATAGAATGATACATGTTGTAATAGATACATAAATTACAATAAGATGGTACATAAAAATCATTTAAATAGGTATTAAAAATTAAACTTCTTGTGAGAAGTTTGTTTAACACTTATCTCATCCTTTTTTTTTCACGTGATTCTTCATACATATTAATTTATATATTCTTAATTTTTTTAAAAATAGTGGTGGTCAAAAAGATTCTAAATTAAGTTTATAAATGCAAGGAATATATAAAAAGCATACACTTTACTACCACTTTAAATATAGAAATAAAACTTTACGCCAAATGCGAAAAAGTTGGCAGGTATGCAGTACACCTGTTTTGAGTACAATTTCTTGTTCACTGAGTGTTATGATTTAAATTTCCATCTTCATTCAAGGAATCAGGATAATATTTAGAAATATGTCAAATTTAGATTATTATTTAGAAAGCTTTTTTCTCTATATTACAAAATCGTAAGAGCCGACGGTGTTTTGGGCTTACAACATAACAATACGTTTGGTTTTGCAAAAACTACATGACTTAGAAATTTAAAACTACAAAGGTGTGTAGCACAATGTACAGAAAATACAATGAAGAGGAAAAGATTTTAACATAAGGTCATTAATTCGAGAGTTGCTAACTGTTAAAGATGTAGGAAAAAACACCATACGGGTTGATCTAAAGGTCGCAGGTATGCAACTTCAGTGTTGAAATTTTGTGTGATAAAGGGGACATAATTTTTTAGGAACTTGAGTCGCAGTTTTTATCTTCAAACTTTAAATTTGTTCGAAAATAGTAGTAATTTTAAGTGCTCTTTAAAAAAAAAAAAACTTTGCTTTTTTTTTGCTACATTTTTCTTTGCTACACAAGAGCTTTAAGACTGAGAAACTTTTTAATATTCGACATTTAGTTCAGAAATATTAAATTATAGACTTATAAATTATTTCATCAAGTTTAGGTCATTACTTTTCAAATTGTTCATTTTGCCGTGATTAGCATTTTAACGAAATGTTCTTACATAAAGCTGCAGTAATAATATTTTTTTAAAAACGAAATATTCTGAATTTTTGTGGGGGAAAAAATTGTTGTCTAAGGGGTAAAAACAATGGTGAATGAAAAGAGCTCGACCGGTTAAAATTAGCATGACCAATCTAACAGTTAACGAAAACTGCTCGGAAGAAAAATAATAATGTATCTGTTTTTATTTTTATTGTACAAAATAATTGATAAAAAATAACAAATTAACTATCAATACCGCCATTATGAAAAAAAAACACTTCAGGAATAATAATTGAAAAATTTTAGTTAGAAAATCCCGTAATTGGAAAAGTAGTTGATAAAATTCAATAAAGAATAATATTCAAAATGTAAAGCAATTCAAAAAAAATATATATATGACGTAAAATATATTATATTATAAATGCAGTCTCAGGCGAAATTATTAGACGCACCATAAGATTCTTTGTAAAATCCTAATTTTCATGCGATATTATGCAGCTTTATTGTTTTAGCGCTGCTGAAACCGGTTTGCACTTGTTTACGTTCGTGTAACAATTGGTTAATATTATAATGCAATACGTTAGAAATAAATACAAAAAGGAAGAACATGCAATGGAATAAAAAATATCCTCAATAAAAACCCTTTACATTTATGTTTAAATACAAATGTATTGCATACATAAACTCGTGCAAAATATGCAATTATTAGAGAACTACAGTGCTTCTAAGTTAATACATTAAAGCTGTAATATAAGATCACATTTGTATCGCATTGTTCACACTGTAATATAAGATCACTGCATATAAGATCACATTTCCGAAGTCCTGGCTCACTGAATAGGAATTCCTTGTTACAGATTATCGGATATATGGTCAAGTTTTAAAAATCGTTATCGCTTATAAGGTCATATTTATCTGAGGCGAGGGGAGCTCTTTTCTCTCAAAAGCCTATTTAACATCTTTACAAGGCAATTACCCCTCTCGAATTCGATGAAAATGTTGCAACCCACGAACAAGCTACAATTTCTGAAATTGTTACAGAGTGAGGACAATGGCAGATATCCTGAGATTGTAACCCAACCGGAATCCTTCAATGCAATAAATGTCATACTAAATTTTTTTACAAACCATGAGGGAGCTGAGGAACATTTTGAGAAGTTACAAAATCTAGAAAACATTGTTCGAAAAATGAAACCAAAAACGAGACAGACCTGCATAAATTATTTATTTTAAATACGGTAGTACTGTACACTTTGAGAAAATTAGTAAACAGCTTTACTTTCTAACTTTCTTTAATTCTTTACTAATTCAGATAAAATTTATTGACTTAAATATTTAATTTATGGCCGATCGTTTTCGTTTGTATAATCATTTTTAAAAAAATCATGATGTGTACTATTTACGTGCTTAGTTACGAACTGCTAATGAATCGGTTAAAAGGTCACCCCGCTTATAAGGTCACTTTTGCGATGTCCCTTAGGGTGACCTTATATCGAGGTCTGACTGTATATATATATTTATAAACTTAGAGTTAAGTTAAAAATATTACATTTCTATAAATACTTTAAAAAAATCAACAAACATTTTAGTATCAAAGGCTACTAAACTTTCATTTGTAGAAACTTACTTTATCATTTCTTTCACACAGGAATTTCAGCTTTTGAGTTTTCTTATGCATAAACACACCATCCAAATAACCAGTTTCTACATTACATATTTCTATCGTTTTATGGCCCCATCCCAGGAT
>NC_092212.1:11262159-11272158 GCF_043381705.1 Parasteatoda tepidariorum
GCATCGTCCTTCAGTTTTAATTTTTATCAATGGCACTAGCTCTAAACTATTGAGGAAGTTCCCTTTTTTCAAGCTTTCACTCAATTTCAATATGCTAGGACAAACGGCTCTGGAGTTATAAAGAGAGATAGGCACACACAAGCTCACACAGACAGACAAACTCTACATTTTGTCGTTGTAGATTAAATTTAAATTAAAAATATTTTAGTTTTACTCACAATTATGAGTGCAAATATATATATATATATATATATATATATTACCTGCTCATAAGCTGCAAGTATATAGAACTCATAAAATAAGTTAAAATATTGAGCAAATATGGAAAATAATGAAAAAAATGACAACAGAAGAAATTTATAGAAAATATTTTTCAAAAGTATTTTTCAAGAATTTTTTTTAATTATCTAAAAAAAAAATTATTAAAAATCCGGGGAAAAAATAAGGAAGAGATAGAGATTATATATTTGAGATTCTCTAGAGATTATAAAATTGAGTGAAAAGACAAAGGGTTGGGAGACGACTGTCGTTCTTTTCTTAGGCAAGAAAATCAGCTTTTAAGTTCCCTGGGATTTCACATCCGTAAGATCAAATCCACTTAAAAGTAAAAATATTGGACAGTTCCTTACGGAAATTTATTAATGTTATATGTTTTTCCCCTCATGTGTTATTTACAAAGAAGCAGGCAGGTGTACATGTATATATATATATATAAACCAATACGTTCGTTGTAAATTTTTGCATTGAGACAAAAAAACAGTTAAACTTAACTAAACATACCATTAAAGGCTCTGTCAACTCAATTCAAACAAATCTTAATTTCATATTTAAAATGCTCACTCCCGAATTAGTGAAAAGTAGTGTATTGTATAAATTCAAAAAAAAATTGCTCTACAGTGTAATTAATATTTATAGGTTACGAATCATAACTAACGTCCCCAATCATAATTTTAAGAAAAAATAATCTGCCTCCCATTGAACTAGTTGAACTTTCCATATCAGGCTTAATAAAGCAAGCTCTACTGTCAGAAGCATACAAGTCAAATGGAAGAATTCGTGGGCTCGCTCAGAACGTTTTGTTATCGTCAGATTGTTCAGAAAGAATGGAGATTCCAATCATCTGGCTGATTTATATGCCGATGACGCGGCAGTTTTCTAAAAATCGACTAACACTTGCTTGAAATTACAGGACTACGTAATCGTCTCTAAAGACTAAATAAAAGAGAATATACTACGTAAAAACTTGTTAAGACTGCGTAACTTCGTCTACGAAATTGAAGACAAATGTACAAACTGACGTTTAACCATAAATGCTGATAAAAGCAATTTTTTATTATTTAAATCCTCTAGAATTACTTCAAGTTTCATTAAAAGCATACAAATTTTCAATCAAACTATTGCAGTGGTGCAAAAAACACAAATACCTTACCCTGACATTAAATAATAAACTTATTCCACTGAGTTGAAGGTCATTTGGAATGACCATATGAAAGAAATCATCTCGAAAATCAGGAATTAGGGAAAAGCTATGAGGCCCCACATAGGAAAACACTCAAAAATGCCGCTTAACGTAAAGTAACTATTATATGTTCAAGCCATAAGACCCATAGCTCCTTATGCTTCACCAGCAGAGAGCGCAGCGTCATATCACTAACTAAATAAATGTAACATTATACAAAATAAAATATTACGATCCATTCCAAAGCCCATACTACTTTAGGAAGCAAACATTAAGAAATGACTTAAAGTCATCAATATATTGCTTCATTAAATGCCAATAACACTTTCCCAATATGACACTCTCTCAATATATATCTCAATATAAAACTCTCCATATAACACTCTCTCAATATATTGCCTTACTAAATGCAAATTTTATCGGTAAAGCAAAAAAAAAAAAATTTCAACAAAACAAACTTTAATGATGTTTTATCAAAGAAGCGCCCGGCTAGTCTTAAAAATAGGTGCCATTTGGAAACAGATAGTCATAGTCAATGTGCTTGCACAAGGCCTTTAGGCCCCTGAAGTAGCCTTTCTTACCTTTCCATCATTCCTGGTGATTGGCAGATGGTCTGACTTCGTCGGATTTACTGTGGATTTTGGGAATTCTTACCTTTCCATCATTCCTGGTGATTGGCGGATAGTCTGACTTCGTCGGATTTACTGTGGATCTTGGGAATTCTTACCTTTCCATCATTCCTGGTGATTGGCGGATGGTCTGACTTCGTCGGATTTACTGTGGATCTTGGGAATTAATGGTTTTCTGAAGAAAACTGGAGACTTCTTCATTCGAAATTAGTTTTTCCAGGTCGGCAAGCAGAAGAAGCAGTCTTGCAGTAGAAGTTTCTCTGTTGCCTTTGGATCTGGATTGATCGGATGTTATTGCCGCTTATAAGGCTCCTTTTTTATTGTCGTGATGGGCATTTGGAGTAGTTGGCTGCATTGTCTCCTCCACAACTGGCACACGTAGGTGTTGTGGAACGATCTTTTTGGCTCTAGAACAGGGGTTTCCAACTGGCGTCCCGGGGGCCGCATCCGGCCTGCGAAGCCTTTTTTTGTAGCCCGCGAACTAAAATATATTAGTTGCCATTTTTGTGGACAATTTCCGTAAAAAATCTATATGGGTTTAAAATACTGTTCTCGTTAATAAAAACTTAATTTCTTTGTTTCTGTGAATTAAATGTTCTGTGTAAGAAATTCTCCGATTTAACTTTTTAAACCACACATTTTGGACGAAAATATTTACAGACACATTTGTAAATTTAAAATGTAAATATCTATTCTCTAGTGGTTGCAGTAAGTTTTAATGTAGGTTTTAATACCAACCTTTTTAAAGTTTTATATCTTAACAATTAGATATCTGTTGCACATTAATTGTTTAATACATAGGTGCACATCAAAGTTATTTTAGCCCAATTTTTTTTAACATGCTATTAAATATTTTTAAAAACCTACATCCTATTTTAATTCGAAATTCAATACTTTTGTGTCGTACGACTCGATAAAAATCCGACAGTAATATTTATTATTCCTTCAAATATAAAAGAGTCCTATACAAAATTTTGATAAAGTTGCGACCCGTCATTTCACTGATGTTTTAAATTTTGGCCCCCCGGCCTCATGCAAGTTGGAAACCCCTGCTCTAGAAGCACCGATGAGGACCAGCGGAATTCACACACGTCGCGGCACTGTCGCAGGTTCTCACTGTATGGCCGAACTTCTGGCAGTGGAAGCACTGCATAAGACCACGCCCATCGCAGAGATCGTTGCTGATAAGTCCTTTTGTGGTGTTTTGTAGATACAAAATTCCTTAATAATCCCTTATATCTATTATAGATTTGTATCCCTTAGTAATTTCTCACTATTTAATTATTGCTGTTTAAACTATTTAAATGTAATAAAGTCACTTAAAATTAAAGCAAAATAATTTTATTAAAACAAGAACCATACTTGAATGCAAAAATTTGACTACCACATTAAATAGAAAAGTAAAATTTTCTACATATTTAGAAAAGTTTCCATAGTAGACATCTTTCGCGTGTCCATGTGTATATATAAAAGGCCATACCTTCGAAGATTCGCATGTGTGGCTGTTATTTAGAGCAGTGTTTCCCAAACTTATGAGTTTTGCGTACCCTTTCTAAATTCTTCGTAACGCTGTGTACCACTCATTAAAAAATGAATGCATTTTTTACTGTAAAAAAATTGCGCAAAAGTTAAAAATCACAACTGGCTATTGACACCGCTAATTATTAACTGTTAACTCTGCAAAAAATAGCCAATAGAAAAATACGTAATCGTAAATTTTCATGGCTNTGTATTTAAAATAAAGTTAAAAATAAATTTCTTTTATACTGGAAGCTTTGAGCATTATTATTTACTGCGTTATTTCAAAATTTGAAATGAATAGGAATCTTACTATTACGAAAATCGAAAAAAAAAAAATCAATGGTTTGAACTTGATGAATACTATTCCTGAGCATGTCTTATTCTCATGAATGTATAATCCAGATGTATTTACTATTGGTCGTGTGTTCAACTAACCAGATCAGGAGCAAATAAAAAAAGACTAGCCTGCCGGGAAATATTTGTGTCTCCTCCACAACTGGCACACGTAGGTGCTGTGGAACGATCTTTTTGGCTCTAGAACAGGGGTTTCCAACTGGCGGCCCGGGGGCCGCATCCGGCCCGCGAAGCCTTTTTTTGTAGCCCGCGAACTAAAATATATTAGTTGCCATTTTTTGTGGACAATTTCTGTAAAAAATCTATATGGGTTTAAAATACTGTTCTCGTTAGTAAAAACTTAATTTCTTTGTTTCTGTGAATTAAATATTCTCTGGTGGTTGCAGTAAGCTTTAATGTAGGTTTTAATACCAACCTTTTTAAAGTTTTATATCTTAACAATTAGATATCTGTAGCACATTAATTGTTTAATACATAGGTGCACATTAAAGTTATTTTAGCCCAAATTTTTTAACATGCTATTAAATATTTTAAAAAGCCTACATCCTATTTTAATTCGAAATTCAATACTTTTGTGTCGTACGACTCGATAAAAATCCGACAGTAATATTTATTATTCCTTCAAATATAAAAGAGTCCTATACAAAATTTTGATAAAGTTGCGACCCGCCATTTGACTGATGTTTGAAATTTTGGCCCCCCGGCTTCATGTAAGTTGAAAACCCCTGCTCTAGAAGCACCGATGAGGACCAGCAGAATTCACACACGTCGCGGCTTTGTCGCAGGTTCTCACTGTATGGCCGAACTTCTGGCAGTGAAAGCACTGCATAAGACCACGCCCATCGCAGAGATCGTTGCTGATAAGTCCTTTTGTGGTGTTTTGTAGATACAAAATTCCTTAATAATCCCTTATATCTATTATAGATTTGTATCCCTTAGTAATTTCTCACTATTTAATTATTGCTGTTTAAACTATTTAAATGTAATAAAGTCACTTAAAATTAAAGCAAAATAATTTTATTAAAACAAGAACCATACTTGAATGCAAAAATTTGACTACCACATTAAATAGAAAAGTAAAATTTACTACATATTTAGAAAAGTTTAGCAGAGTCCATAGTAGACATCTTTCGTGTGTCCATGTGTATATATAAAAGGCCATACCTTCGAAGCTACTTATTTTACCCCTTCGATTTGAGCTCTAGCTGCACACACTGCTACCCCACTCAGATGAATGAGTTAGGGCCCCTTCGGGGCCGATACTTAGATATCCACCTCACATAGGCATAGATTCGCATGTGTGGCTGTTATTCTAGAGAAAGGATGAAGATCAAGTCTCCTATCGTTGTGATGTCTTCTCTCACGCATGCGCCTTAAAGATCTGTTGACGGATCGATTGAGTAATGTTGTCGCTTCATGTTTTTCTAATATACATAAAATTTAGGTAAGTTTTGTGAATGCATTGAATAACTTATTTTAATTTTGTCAATACGTGCTTAAAATCTTTTCCTTCAATATTTTTCTTTTAAGTGAGTATAATCTTTTCGACGTGTTACATTGTGAGGTTAGATTTATATGGTCAGAAATGATTGTAAAAAATTAATTTAAATTTCAGAATTAAAATTAATTGTCATATCAGTTCTAGAAGAGTTATTTAAAAATACTTTAAAAGTGAGTTGAATAGAAAACTATCGATCATTGTCTGACAATAGATAGTATCAATGAAATGAAATATCCGGCAAGCTATATATCTATGCTGATTTGTTTGCTTAACAAAAATAAAACTTTTTTTTATTTGTGTAAGTGCAAAAGAGAAAAAAAAATAGTAAAGTATTTGGATTTGTTCTTTATTTAATAAATTGAGCTTATTCCGATTGTTTATTAGGTCATCAATACTAAAAACTGTGGTCAGATAACGTTTGCAGATTATGTCTTTGTAACTAGAAATTTTTTTAAGCTTTATTATAT
Organism: Parasteatoda tepidariorum; assembly: GCF_043381705.1. Classification (NCBI taxonomy): domain Eukaryota; kingdom Metazoa; phylum Arthropoda; class Arachnida; order Araneae; family Theridiidae; genus Parasteatoda; species Parasteatoda tepidariorum. The sequence goes on from NC_092212.1 coordinate 11,268,091, forward strand.
TAGGAAATAATAGCATAGTATTGCTGTATCTAATGTTAATTTTTTGTGATTGCTTAATGCCTGCTGCTAATATTCTTTTTTCATATTTTATTCTTGTAAATTGTATTTAATATTGCATTTTATAGAAATGGTTAATTAATAAGTGAGGCACTTGATATAATTTATTACATTGTTATTAATTCTCATTAAGCCTATTTAGGTATTTTTTAGTTGATCAATAAAATTGCTCCCCGGATGCCCCCGACAGGGGGCGGGACGGGGTAAAGCGTTTCTGATATGGGGCAGTTTTACTAAATGCGAGTCTTATTTAGTCCCTTAATAATATATACATGTTTTTTTTTAATTAAATGTTAAAAATGCCGTATTCTACCTTTTGGAAGTCTATTCGGTACATTATTTATGCATGATTAGGCTGACTTGCAATAAGCAAGCATCTAATAGTAGTATACCAGGTATAGTCTATGCTAGGCATTAATTGTATTTGTATTTTCAATATTTGTATTTTCAATATTTGTATTTTCAGATAGGTTTTTGTATTTTCAGACATGTGTTGGTATTTGCAGATACCTTGTGTTTGTATTTTCACGTACCCAACTTTGCGGGTTTCTATGGAGTTGGTTCTTTTTGTATTTAAACATTTCAACAGTGAGTGTTCGAATAGATATGATGAGATGGTGCACAATTGTTGGTGACAACAGTGAGTGAACCGCCTTGATGGATATAACAATGAGAGGCAAAGTGGCTTTGTGAAGCTTTAGTATGGAGAATTGTTCATTATTTTAATATCAAGTATTTCTTTCTATTGCCTCTTCTAAATCGCATTGTCTAGAGAAAAATAAATACTAGCAAAGATGTAACAGGGTGTAAGTATTAAGGTAAGTATATTACAAAATTGTTTTGATTTACATTGTGTTCAGAATAAAAATAAACAGCGTTTCTGAAATCTTTTATAGCTAATATATTGTATTCTAGTAACAATTCAACAAATATGTTTTATGTTGATTAATTTAGCAGTTTTAATAAAATATGTTTTATGAATACATGTTTTTAAGCATGAATACATGTTTTTAAGGCTAAGTATGCTTCCTTTCTCCCTTACTATTCAACATGTGAGAGATATTTATTGTAGATAACCTATGATATTCTCCTTTCAACAACCAACAATTCTAACAATTAGGCATGCTGTAACTTAGGCTTTAATGTGATTACTCTTCAATTTATTCAGTGCTTCTTGTTAGTAAATAATGCAAACTTTGTGTAAAATCAAATAATAAAATGACTCTCTCCTAAAATAGAAGAAATCAAGTTCTAAATATTTTTACTATTGTTAAATGGTAAAATGTATTACTATTGTTAATTACTATTGCTAAATAGTAAAAATATTTAGGACTTGATTTCTTCTATTTAAGGAGAGAGTTATGTAATTATTTGATTTTACACTAAGTTTGCATTATTTACTAACAAGAAGCACTGAATAAATTGAAGAGTAATCACATTAAAACCTAAATTACAGCATGCCTAATTGTTAGAATTGTTGGTATTTGAATAAGTATGTTTCATTATCAGACTAATTGAAACCTAAATAAATAGTGAACAAAGAGAGCAGATTTAAGAAGCAAAAAAACGTCCGTTTGAGATGAAAATAAATTTGTGTATTGAATCAAAGATGTATTGTTTTTTCCATCAGTAATTCTAAAAATGATAAACTTTCCTATGAGACTACTTAAAAAGAAGCTGCTTTTATTAATAAAATTTATTGCCTTAATAATTTCGCAGTTGTTCTTAATTGATGAGAACTCTGCTTAACTGTAAATGTTTATAAGTTCTGACTGTTATTGCATGCATTATGATCAATTTGCATTTACAGTTAACTTGCAATAATATAACTGTTATTCGCTATTGATCATAACTAATATGTATTTTCAGTTACGTCATAAACACGCTAGCTGTGATCGTGATTTAACTGTAATTGAACGTTAGTTATGATCAATTAATAGCAAAGAAAATTGAAAAAAAATAGCGTCAAATTGTGTATGTGTTATTTCAAAATTGATTTGCAATAATTAAACATAATTTTTTAAACCATTAAGATCACAAGTAAAGCATTTTTTGATTTCTTAAAAATGTCTGAATTCTAACAATATTTCTTGTATTTATATTAAGTAATGTTATCTTTTTTTAATTACTTTGATTTAAATAATATAGATTGAGAAAAAATATCTGCCTTTCTTTAATAAAATGCATTTCCATATTTATTTCAGTATAATACGTTAGAGANATATAGGTAGGTAGATAGATAGATAGCATATTTCGTGATATGTACAAATTAGTTTGTTCATATGTATATATATTTGTACATGATATGTACAAGATACTTACATTGTTGCAATTGTACGCAGCCAAAGTAATCTGATTATTTGCAAAAAAAATTTTTTTTTACTCAAGCATCTACTTTTCACTAAAAAATTAAAACACACATTGATCTTTTTATTTATTTATTAATTTTTTTTTTTAATTTTCTGCTACTTCCAGTCTCTTTACGTGTAATCCCGACAGTTTGATTTTTAACCATGTTTTAAGTTGAGGAATTAATTAAACAGTATTTTTTACCATGAAATTGATTGTAACTCTTATACCGAAAAATATGTTAATATGAAAAAAAAGCACTGATAAATATTATTATTTTAATAATTTCCTAAAAAATAACCAATTTTGCAATCATTTGAATTAAATTATATTACATTTCTATGCATTTTACATTAAACTTGATTTTTATTAAATAATATAAAAAATTAAAATCTATTTAAAAGTGTAAAAAAATTGTTTTTTTTTTTTTTTTTTTTGTTTGTTATCTCGATGAAACTTTATAATTATAATTGAAAGATGTTCCTAATAAAAGCTATATTGAAATGTTTCATTAATAAGAATTCAGTTAAAACAAATTTTGAATCAACAATTTTTTAATCTAACTATTTACTCTTCCAATTATGTGTTTTTATTGATCTAATTTATTTTCCTTCTGAAATAAATGCATACAGTAATAAATAATTGTAATTTGTGAATATTTTATTAAGAAAGCAATACAATCTCATGAGAAGAGGTATTTTCAACCAACAAGTTTTATTATTACAGTATTTATGGAAGAGAAATTAAACATTAACAATAATATCAATAAGATGGTAATCTAATCAAAACCCCTTCTGTTTACATTTAGCAGTCAACAGCTATCCAAACGGGAAAAAAAAAAGTTATATATTCACACACAGACGCTAAGGAATGATAAATAAAAATATAAGAACTTCATATAAACTTTAATCATATCAACTCTCAATACTTCCCTCTACACCAGTGTCCCATTTTCATGAAAAGTAACGCCCATTCTATCAAATGCTTTGCTTATGAACAATAGGGATTAAGAGGATACAATAAGGATTTCTCTCAATGGTGATGTATCTAATTCATGAATTTATTTCTAGAGGTGTTTTTCATAAACAAACCTCACCTTCATCTCTCCAGCCAACAAATGCGAAAATTCCTCATAGATATTGAACCGATACCTCGATTTGAAATAAAACCTCTTAAACCTAGTCACAGCCACGGCTCCAGGCGAATGTCGAGAGGAATGCCGACATTCGTTTATTTTTTACCTTCCACTGTAACCATATTAGATGAATCGGCGAGAGCCTACAACCTTGCACCGTGCAACAAGATGAGGTCCAAATGCTTGATCCTTGAACCTTGATCGTCGTAATTTCAGAATTGGATCAGCAATTCAACGCCGGTTATAAAATAAAAAATTTTCACCATGATTTTTTCACCATGTACAATCTAAATAGCTAATCTACTTTTTTAAAAGCCAATAAGAACATTGATAGAATTCTTCTACATAAGTACAATACTATGTCTTTGATGATAAAATACTATGTCTTTGATGATAATATACTATGTCTTTGTGCTAGAACATTGTGTTCATTGGCGAGCGAGCGCAGCGAGCCATGGTTCACGGCGTGAACCACATAGGATTGCGTAGCAATTCTCGGGGGTTGGCGAGCGTTAGCGAGCAGGGGG
>NC_092212.1:11273209-11277028 GCF_043381705.1 Parasteatoda tepidariorum
TTTTTATTTTTTCAATGTAAAGAATTCTTAAAATTTTTTTATCCTAAGAATTCTTTATTTTCCGTTTTTTAGTTTATAATTTTTTGATAAAAATTGTTGTCAAAATACTTTTTTTGAAAAATTAAATGGTATAACATTATGTGTTTATGTATACTTCTTGTATATTCTTATGTTTGAAGTAATATGATTCAGAAAAGTATGGAATAAAAATTCGGTACTTACGTACTAACGCCACCGCCGCTACAGATTTGGCGGTTTTTAAGTGCCGCCAATCTGAAATTACACTTAAAATTTTTGCGACAAATCATAAAATAAAATACTTTACTTAAAATCAAAGTAGTCAGTCGGATTTCGGTGGAAAATGGGCCGATATAGAGTTTAGCATAGATTCAAAACAATCATATCGCCAATTATAACTCTGACAAATAAGATTCCAAATGAAATAACATTTCCAAAACGTACGTTTACTAAGATAAAGTTTCATGTCGTGGAAATTGGTACATTTTCGTTTTTTCAGTAAAATATTTCGCTCCTGAAAAAATTAAATTGCATCTTGTTTTGTTTTTGGCAAATCCCAAAGACGAATTTTTGTAGCACTAAAAAAGGGCGACAAGAAAGAATTGTTTTTTGTTTTTGTTTCGTCAGCATTCTTTATTTTACGTTTCTTAGTTTCTAAATAATGATTTTTATTGAAACTTGAAATTTTTTGATAAAAATTGTTTTCAAAAATCTTTTTTTACAAAATTAAATTTCATAAAATTATGAGGCTTATGTATACTTTTTGTTCATTTTAATTTTTGAAGTAATATGATTCTTAAAATTATGGAATGTAAAGTTTAAATAGGCCTTTCATGTTACATCATTAAATTTAGTCAAACTATTTCTCGGGTATTAGATTTTAACTCTTATAAGAATATACATATTTTTTTCTGTTTATGTACAAATATTTTTTCGATGTGTTTTGGATGTTCCTTCTCTAAAAAAAAAAAGAGATACCATTTTGTTTTCGTTTGCATAAGGAAGAATATCAAAAATTTTTCTTTTTTAAATTTAATTAGCCACAATAAAGAAGGAGCGTTACAATGCTACATGCTGCTTTACAGACGTCTCTAGAGTAACTGAATGACAGTTCATACAGAAATCGCAGGTATTGGTCTCATACAACAACGCCCCTTATAGTTTGTTGCGATCGCGAATTGTTGTGCTACTGAATACATAGCATAACTAGGCAATTGGGTACTTACAACTAATCACATGACTGCGTCTAATCTCGGTCTAATCTAATCATGTCTGCGTCTAATGCTTTAAGTCTTCGGTTTATTATCACACTGAATCAAATTCAGATTTAATTGAATACCTGTAGGTGACATCACGCATGTGCGTCTAACTTGATTGGCTGACCTAACCAGGACGTCTCCTGCAGGTATCCATTTCTTACGTGTTTTTTCAAATAACAAATGTTTTTTGAGCAATCATTTTTTGCGAAATGTTAAAATTGTTAGCACAAGTACTTAATCTTATCTAATTCGAGTGTTGAAATTTCAGATCTCCAAATTATTAGTTTTGGTCAGATAGCTACTGATTTTTTTTCAAAATGATATTTTTTTTCAGTTAATTTCTTAATAATGTATAAGTTTAAAAAGAACTTGTAGATTTATATGCATACGTATGCACTTATCTGCATCTTTGAAAATGACATTTAAACCCTTGGGGACGGTTGATTCAGAAAAGCATTCGTACAAAATCAGAATCAAGTTGTAATTAAAATTGTAATTGTTGCTAATTTGACTGACTTACTTGGCTTTTTCTTCAATTATTGTTAGTTTAATCACAGAGGTGCCAGCTGCTCCGGACAAGCCAAAATAATTGAAAAAACGGTAACTATCTACAAAGTAAAATTTGCAAATATTTGACTATTTTTGCTTGCTTTTTAAAAGGTATAATATAACTTAAGTACTATAGAATTATATAAGCCTACGAATAATTTAGAAATAGTGGTGGATAAAAATCTACTAAATTGAATTTATTAATCCAAGAAGCACAATTGATAAACTTTCATCTTAAAATACATATTTGCTGTCCTGAGCAAGTTGACATTTCTGTAATCATATATATAATCAATACTTACTTTACTTTATTTAACAACAGCTAGGCTGGGCCGCGCAGCGGCCCCTATCCCATTCATCATGAAACTACAAAAATAAGTTAAAAACATTTTGAATATAAGCAGTCGTTGTGGTAGCTTTACAATAATATTACCATGATTAGAGAAAATACAAACTTGAACAGAGATATTTACAGTAATTGCCATGAAAAAATGTACAGAAAATATAACCTTGATTAGAAAACATTACAACTTGAACAGAGATATTTACATTAATTGCCATAAATATGTACAGAAAATTAAATATGAGCATGAATAAATGATGATTATATATATACAAAAGTCGTGATTCACAGGCGTGAAGGTTTTACATAAATTTTGTCAAGCCCTTGTGGCGCCATCTAGTATGATCAACTTTAATTTGAAAGGGCAGTATCCAGTATTTATTTTAATAATCTGTATGGAAAATTAGAGTTCTGAATTATAATAAGAGTTCAAATAGAAGTTCAAATCAAGTCAAAAAAGATGTTACTGTGCTAGAGTGGCTTCCCCCATAATCCTCTGAAGCAGTTGAAGCACTTCTTGATTTTTTAAAAGTTCTTGCAATTCTTTAATTATTGTAACCAACCTTTGAGCAAGTCCTGTTGTGGGTGGTGGTATGGCACGTGTTCCCCTCCTGCGGGGACGGGCTCTGCACCCCGTGTAGTTGGCTGTATGAGAGTCTCCGCAGTTACTGCACTTAGGTGGTGCATTTTCATCTTTTTGGCACTCGTATGATCGGTGTTTGGCGGCGCACTTAACACATATTGATGGTGAATTACATGATCTTTGACTGTGTCCAAATTCTTGGCAGTTGTAACACTGGATTGGATTTTGCCCGCCTATGAACCTTTCAATACTGACCGGGATACTTTGTATATTGGTGATAGAGAAAATTTGTCGATTAACATCTGTTTCTGTGAGAATTGTGAGAAAAAGTGGGAGGAGCCTGTAGGTCCCGCCCACTTTTCTCTTAAACTGAATTAAACTCATGTTTGTGAAAATTGCAACACCATGAAGGACTTATGCGAGATAGCTGAAATTTTCAGGAAATGCAAAGTAGAGCATGTTATGCAAATGATTAGAATTTCAGACCCGTAGCTCATGCGCATGCTGAGCAGCGCCCTCTGAACGGCTGATAGATCCGAATAAATAGACGGCTGTAGCGACGCGTGTATGGTAATCGGTGGTAATCTGCTTGTGGTAAACGTTAGTTCAGTCGTTACTTATGCCTCTTCGACGAAAGAGAGCGAGTTTTCAGCAACTTACGGACTTTGAACGGGGGAGAACCATCGGCCTTCGGGAAGCTGGATTATCTTATGGTGCAGATGCCGCTCGTGTGCAGCGTAACAGCAGCACAGTGGTGTGTGTTTGGAAGCAGTGGACGAACGAGTGTCAGACAACTTGGAAATCCGGGAGTGGACCCCGAAATGTCACGTCAGCTCGAGACTATAGACACCTGGTCCGAATGGCGCTGACTGACAGTACGGTCCCCACTAGACAACTGGCAGCACAGTGGTCAATAGCGACAGGTGTTTCATTGTGTGCTTCATCAATTCATAGACGTCTGCTGCAGCATGGACTGCGCTCAAGGGACTCCTTTATACAGGATCCCCCTCACGCTAAACCATCGCCGCCTGCGGCTGCAATGGGTCAACCAGCATAGGGACTGGCGT
>NC_092212.1:11277773-11288463 GCF_043381705.1 Parasteatoda tepidariorum
TATGTATATTGTATATATATATATATTCATATGTATATATATTTGTACATGATATGTATAAGATATTTGCATAGTTGTTTCAATTGTACACAGCCAAAGTGAACAGATTCTTTGCAACATTTTTTTTTTTTTTTACTCAAGCATCTACTTTTCAATATAAAATTAAAACACGCATTGATCTTTTTATTTATTCATTTTTAATTTTCAGTTACTTCTAGTCTCTTTACGTGTAATCCCGACAGTTTGATTTTTAACCATGTTTTAAGTTGAGGAATTAATTACACAGTATTTTTTACCATGAAATTGATAATAACACTTATACCGAAAAATACGTTAATGTGAAAAAAAGCACTGATAAATATTATTATTTTAACAATTTCCTAAAAAATAACCAATTTTACAAACATTTAAATTAAATTACATTACATTTCTATGCACTTTAAATTAAACTTGATTTTTTTTAAATAATATAAAAAGTTAAAATCTATTTGAAAGTGTAAAAAAATTTATTTTTTGCTGTTGAAATAAATAAATTTTTTGTTATCTCGGTGAAACTTTATAATCATAATTGAAAGATGTTCCTAATAAAAGCTATATTAAAAAGTTTCATTAATAAGAATGCAGTTAAAAAAAAATTTTTTTTGAATCAGTAATTTTTTAAGCTAACTTTAACTCTTAACTTTTAACTCTTTCAATTACATTTAGCAGTCAATAGCGATCCAAACGGGGAAAAAAAAGTTATATGTTCACACACAGACGCTAAGGAATGATAAATAAAACTATCAGAACTTCATATCATATCTCCTCTGCACCATTTGCACCTCTCAATCTTCTTTTCTGCACCAGTGTTCCATTTTGATGAAGAGTAACGACCACTCTATCAAATGTGTTGCTTATGAACAATATGGATTAACACGTTCACGCCGGGAATAGTGAAAATACCGGTACGGGAAAAGAGAAAATACTGGTAGAAGAACTATTTCTATATTAGATAATATTCGGGAGGAGTTAATCTATTCTCAGCAATAACAATTCACTGTAAGGAAATTTATCACGGGGAAGAAGCAATTCAATATAAAAATTGCATCCGTTTAAAAAAATTGGTAGTTATAAATTTTTATTATTCAAGGAAAAAGACTAAAAAATGAAATTTATTGTAACCAGTTTTTACTCCGGTGCGCTGCCAAGATGAGACAATCTAGCGTGACCCACCGGTGGGTCAGCCCGGCTTGAACGTGTTAAGAGAAGAACTCTCAATGGTGAAACAACTAATTAAACTTGATGAATTCATTTCTAGAGGGTTTTTTTTCATAAACAAACCTCACTTCTCTAGCCAACTGAAGCAAAAATTATTCATAAATATTGAACCGATACCTCGATTTGAAATAAAACCTCGTAAACATAGTCACAGCAGCGTCTCCGGGCGAATGTCGAGAGGAATGCCGATATTCGTTTACTTTTTAGCTTCCACTGTAACCATATTAGATGAAACTGCGTGAGCCTGCAAGCTTGCACTGAGCAACAAGATGATGCCCAAATGCTCAGTCTCATTGAAAGGTATCAGGGTACTCGTTACGCCAACCTATACAAGTGACGAAAGTAGTTATTTGGAACTTTTAAGGTGAGCAAAACTGTTACTTCATTTCGTAAAACCAACGCCTCCTATAGCATTAACCCCTTGGGGACGGGTGATTCAGAAAAGCATTCGTACAAAATCAGAATCAATTTTCAATTAAATAAAAAACGGTAACTTAAATGTAGTCGTTACTAATTTGACAGACTTACTTTGCTTTTATTTTAATTATTGTTAGTTTAATCATATATATAATCAATGTTAATTCAAAGTATAACTAAATAGTTTTATTTTGAACAAAGTAATGGTGAATTAAATAAATCAAAAAATTATAACTCCGCCTACAAATAAACTGCTAAAGAAATACTTTGATTACCAGTTTTATCTTCTTACCCTGATTGATACGGTTTTTTGCTGTCACGTATTTGTGACAGTCGGTGCGAAAGGGTTAAGCCTCCACACGGTTTACTGTAGGTAGGTAGTCCGATCAGACCATTATGAAGGTTAACAAGTTTACGAACGAAGCATATAATACAAAATCTAGTAAAAGTTCGATAGTGGTAGCAAATATATATCTAAAAATTTGTTTAATATTTGAATATAATTGGTTTGTCTTATTTACTAATCTACCACTACCGATTCAATTCTCAAATATGTATGATAAACTTTTCTCATTTTATAATAGAAACAACCACGGCCTGGGGGACGCTTACAAATGCACAAAGAAAGAGACTAAGAATCACTGGGGCTCCCTGGGTTGTCAGAAATAACACCCTTTATAATGACCTCAAAATAGACGAGTACCTCTTTCTCAATGCATCCTTTTTTAAAGGTGCCAAAAATTGTTCAACTTGCGAGTTCAATAAGTTGTTAGACATCGATTTAATTGATAACAATAAAAATTTCAGCCCGATAACCGCTTTTTTCTTAAGCGACTGTGTTCTCTCTAAGCATTTCGGATAATCATGACTATCCCCACTGCCCCAGACGAAATGTGCACTCTACACCAATGAAGCCCGACTACCGGGGGAAGGCGAGGGAGTCCTCCCCTTTTGTAAATAGTGTAAATATTTTATCTTCAATTTGTTCCCTGTATTTTGTATCAACTTGCGATTTACTTTTATGTATAACCCATACTTGATTTTTTGATTATCAATTATTGTTCATTCTGAGATTTAACTTAATGTTAACGCAGCACCTCCCTTCTCTTCCACCACATATTCTTCAATTTAGATGAAGGAGCAAATATCCATTCCCAGATAGGTACTCTGGAAGACTTGATTAGTTAGTTAGTTATAATAGAAAATAATTTGGATTCCTGCGCACAACTGATTCACTTTTTAAATAGTCTGCGCAGACTACTTATAAAAAACCGAGTGGACTCTTTCTGATCTAGGAGGTAATGGTAAAACTCGTCCACAGATGATAGGGCATACCTGCTAACTCTTCTGGATTTTGGGGAAGATTTTATTTTCATATTTAAAGTGGTAGCAATACTCAGGTTATTCCAATTAACTTTTTGAATTATAATGATAATTATAAATGAGTTTGATCACCACTACATATAAATAATTACAATAAATATATAAAAGCAGAATATTAATGGGATCAAAATATAAATATAAGTTTGAGTCAAATTGTTTTTCGTTTATTGTTTTACAACCCCTCTGTAAATCCATTCTCGGAGAGAGTGACAGTTGGCAGGTCATTGCATTAAGCTGAAAATCTCAATTCTCATATTTCAGAAATTCGAATAGGAAGTTGCAGAACAATCTACCAATTACTGTTTTGTCTTAAATTCAGAGAAGAGTAACATCCTTGTTCCGTGTTCAAATCAATATCAAGGTAGGTTCAGTGGTTTTATATCAATAGTTCAAAATAATTCATCGGCGAAATCAAATCAAATATAACGAAACAAATATTTAATAACGAAAAAAGGATTAATACAACTTGACACTTCCGTGTCTACATGTTCACTACTTGTTGATGCGCTCACAGCGCCCTCTCAGTAGGGAGGTTTTACCAATCCTTTTAATCAAAAACTCTTAAGAGAAGAGCAATGCTCACTAAAGACATTACCATCAATGTCCTGATCGACAATAAAATTTAGCACCTAGAACTAGCCAAAAATTGCAGACTTATATGGAATGAATATTTTAAAAAATAGTTACGGCTTTCAGGCTCCTGGTAGACAAGTATATAAAAATTGCCATTTCAATTAAAGAGGTTTTTAAATACAATTTGCCAGAGGGATAGAGCGTTCTCATCCTAATGAAATGATTCAGGTTCAAATCCCAGCACTGACTAGTTCATGCGAGCTCTGCTCCCCACTCACACTGACCACAGTTGCTGACGTAAAATATACTCAGTAGCGGATGGATCATGGAATAGAATCCCCTTGCAGTCATACTAACCATGGGTAATTTTCGTGATTTTTCTTCCCTATGTATAGCAAATGCTGATAAAATCCATCTGAAAACTGATAAAATCATCTACTACTTGATCCAGGAGTTCTCTTGTCTTGTGGACCAGGAACAAAATTAGAAGGAAATGGATTTGAACTTTGATTGTCGTAATTTCAGAATTTGAATCAGCCATTCAAAGCAGGTTATAAAATAAAATTTTTACCTATGCTTCTCCTGCCTGATGTATCGCACCAAGAAAAATATTCAACAAAATTCATGCCAGTTAAAATAAAATCCTCACATCCATCGCTATATCAAAAAAAATTAGCAATCAGAAACGACTTCAAACTAACTATCCCATCAGAATATATTGTTAATCTTTATAGCAAGTTTCTATAGTGAGACACAAAAATAAGAACACTGTAAGTTTGAATTGGAATTTCAAGCTAGATCTAGTGCATGGCAACATCCTTCTGATAGCTCTCTGTTACCGGATGGAATCTTCTCTAGATTCTACTGTAGTAGGTAAACAGCTTTTAAATGGTATTGCATAGCTGCCAACTCTTCCGGTTTTCCCAGAAGATTTTATTTTCATATTTAAAGTGCTAGTGAAATTCATGTTATTTCACTAAACTTTTTGAATTATAGTAATAATTTTAAATAAATTTGACCACCACTACATATAAATAATTACAACAAATATATAAAAGCATATTAGTCCTTACGATAGCGAAATTCAACCTGATTGAATATAAATATATTTTTGAGGAAGATAGTTTTTCTGTAATTGTTTTACTACCAATCCATTCTCGATAAGAGTGAATGTTGGCACGTATGGTATTGGTTATTCTCACTATATTCAATTTAGAAACAAGACCTGCCTGCGTAATACGCCGGGGATAAACCCGTTTATGAAGCTGCAGTATCTGAAGGAGAGACGAATCCTTTTCCCTCAACACTTATCTTACTCATCCATGCAAACTTAAAATGTTTTGTTCTCATATTCGATTTTTACCTTCTAGCGTTCTCATAACAGATAAATTAGGGGGGGGGGGTTCGGGCTAGTGCCAATCCAAGTCGCATTTGAAAAGCTTAAAGAAGTACGCAAGAGACGTTTTCGAGGTTATTTATTAATCAGCAAAATATCATAAGTGGTTGCATTAATATGAAGAGAGACGAATCTGAGCAGAATTGTTTTTCGCTTTCACATTAGTTTTGAGAATGCCTTCGTGATTTTAATCCAAATTAGGTACCAGTGCATAAATTAAGAAAAACAGTTATTCAGTATCTCTTCTAATAAGTCTGCAATAAAATAGTTCGGATAAATTTTTAAAATTTTTTTCCTGATTTTAGTCGCTTTGAGATTGCCACTAACCTGGCTTATCCTCTCAGCTCCTAATAAAAGCTGTGTTAGGAAGTAGACTTAACTTTTTATAAGACATTAATTGCTAATTAAATAAAGCACTTTATACAATAAAACGCAGTATGGACAGTAATTTCAATAAAGAAATATTAAAAAAAAGCCTAAATACACCTGGAAAAGTTCCAGTTTGAAAGTCATAACTAGCTTATTGTTGCTTATATAAATAGACTATATATTTAAGCACGTGATTTAGTTTTTAACGAAACGTAATAAATCAAACATTTTACAATTAACAAAATATATATAATACCATTTCATATCCAAATAAATACTAAGGAAATGTCATTTAGAGATATTTAGATTTTATTAAAAAGAAGAGACATAGTTGTTTAAGTTTCGAAGAAATCGCTAATTTAGCTACCAAGATTTCGCTGTATGTTTCATACCTGCCAACTTTTAATCCTTTCCATTATAATTTTTCCCAGTGGTATTAAAACTTCAATTTTAAGCAAACAAATACGTTGTATTTGAGAAACCTTAAGTTGACAACCATGATAGTAACGCATAATGATATATGTGCTTAGTTTTTGTAAGAATAGTGGTGATCAAAGCCATTTAAAAATTAAATTTATAAATGAAAAAATAGTATATATTTACTACCACTTTAAATATGAAAATAAAATCTTCCGGAAAATCCGGAAAAGTTGGCAGGTATGATAGGGTTCCATCTGGACGAGGTCATAGGTAGGTACTGTTGGCTGGAGCCCGGTTATACGAAATTTTATCCTTGACGATTCCGCTCAGCCCATTTGATGTTCCTGACGAGGAAAAAATTTTGATGTTTTGAGTTATTGATGTTTAATCCTTTTGGTGAGTAGTTCTTAATAATTCTCTCGAAATTATGTCTGGACGTGGCAAAGTTTGAAGCTCGTAGTTTAAAGTAAAGTAAAAAAATTAAGTTTATTCAATTCAATTTTTAAAGTACTGCAAAATGAGTCTTCGACGTTGCGGACGTGGTGGAAAGACAAGCACGCCTACCGGGCGTCAAAACCTCAGTGACTCTACGACGGATGAGGAATCCACAGAATTCGACAACAAAATCAAATCACGCAATATGGCTACATATCAAAATCATCCACGTGGCGGAAAATGCCAAACCGAAAAGACTTCACGAGAACCAACGGTAAATGTGGAAAGCATGAGTCCAGGTGAACGAAAGTTATATGAAGAATGGATGGAAATGATAAGGATGACCAACGAAGAAATTGAAACAACAGCGAAAGAGCTCCAGGATTGCTCGCAACTCAAAACTCAACTTATGGAAACTCAAGATGCAGGCCAAAATTTAGAACAGAAAAGCGAAATGACAACCGATACAGAAAATACAGCTAAAAATAATGCAGAGCCTCCTACAAAAAAGCGAAAAAGGAAGAAGAAAAAGCAAAACAAAGCCAAAAATATTGAGGATACACAAATCATGATTACAGAAAGCACCTCTTCTTCACCAATAGATGCCGCCACCTCCTTGCTACTATCTGAAACAATAGTCAACTCCGACATAGCTCCACCCATGGAAGTTCCCAATGAAGAAACAGACACACCCATAACCTCTGCACAAGCACATCCAACCATACATATTAAAGTATTACTCCGTGGACTATCAACAGAATACAAAACAGATGAGATCTCCCATCAACTGGCAAAAACAGGCATTACAACTCATAAAGTCATACAGTTTAAGAGAAAAGTGGGCGAGGCCTATAGGCTCCTCCCACTTTTTCTCATAATTCTTAAAAATACAGTGCAAAATCATCAAATTAACTCCATCACCACTATTCAAAGTATTCCAGTCAGAATAGAGAGATTTAGGGGGGGTCGTGGACCAATTCAATGTTTTAATTGTCAAGCATTCCACCACACTCAAAGATCATGCAACGCTGCCTCAAGATGTGTGAAATGCGCTGGCAATCATCGCTCCCATGAATGCAGAAAGGACAGACACACTCCACCAAAATGTTGCAACTGTAGTGAATCCCACACCGCAAACTACACTGGGTGCATAGCCCGTCCCACTAGGAAGGGCTCTCGCCCGATTCCCACAACAACAGCCGGTATGGCTCGCAGACTTGTCATAATAATAAAAGAACTGCAAGAACTCATAAAGAATGAAGAGGTACTCCAATTACTGCAAAGAATCATTAGAGATAATGCTCCATAATGTCATAGTCATGCCCAATTCCGGACTATTCATTCTGAACTCTTGCATTAGTGTAATATGTAGATTATCAAACTCTTCTTCAATGAAAAAAGTAAAACAGCTCAATTAAATTGCAAACTGTATCCGATAGATGGCGACACCAATATTAAACAAAACTTCTGTAAATTTATCATATATCATGTTATATTTGTTTTACAACTTAAAATTACACAATTCTAACTTTATTCAATGCTAAATTGTCAATCGCATTTGCATATATTCTAATTTTACTCATAATTTATCACAACTTATGAATGCATCAAATTTAAATTCCATTCAATGCTAAAATATCAATTGTAATTGTTTACACATTAATTTAATTCATATTTTAATCACAACCTATGATTGCATCAAATTTAATACCAATCAATGCTTAAATATCAATTGTGCTTTTTATATTCACGAAAATTTCTGATTATTGCATAAATCATGACTTATATTAAATATCAAATCTTATGACTTATATTAAATATCAAATATTAATCTTCTGTAATGCTACCTAAATGCTGCATAATTCAAAATGTTTTTTAATTCAACTTGTAAATACTTCATGATGAATGGGTTAGGGGACGCTGCGCGGCCCAGGCACCCAATTTTAGTTAAATAAAAAGAGAAAAGAGGGTTCCATCTGGGTAAGCTGCAGGTCTATTAAATTGGTACGATGAGCAACCCGGCACGAGCGGTGGTTTACCGGGACGGCCGGGTCGTCGTTTTAGCAGAGAGTCACATTTTTGTATATAATGTAAATAACTATTTTCTATTAATGCTCATATTTAATCATAATATATAATGTAAATAATTATTTTCTATTAATGCTCATATTAAATCATAATGCTGTACATAATTTTTAGTACTTTCACTATTGAATAATGGGACCTTCCCAGCTTATATAATACAGATATGACTGTAAATTCCTTACAGAGGCTTCACTGCCACCACTCAAACCTCTACTTAACCCATGTCACAAGTCACAACAATTAATTTACCAGCTAGATGAAGAAGTGAGATGCCCGCTCCGAGTGAGATGCCCGCTCCGCGGGCAGGTACTTTGCTCAACATCCTATCAAGTCAAGTAAGGCAGGTATGATGTTTGTTTCTGGATTGTTGTGCTACTGAATACATAGCATAACTACGTAATTGGATATTTACAACTAATCACATGACTGCGTCTAATCTCGGTCTAATCTAATTATCTCCGCGTCTAATGCTTTAAGTCTTCGGTTTATTATCACACTGAATCAAATTCAGATTCAATTGAATACCTGTAGGTGACATCACGCATGTGCGTCTACCTTGATTGGCTGACCTAAGCAGGACGTCTCCTGCAGGTATCCATTTCTTACGTGTTTTTTTCAAATAACAAATGTTTTTTGAGCAATCACTTTTTTGCGAAATGTTAAAATTGTTAGCACAAGTACTTAATCTTATCTAATTCGGGTGTTGGAATTTCAGATCTCCAAATTATTAGCTTAGGTCAGATAGTTACTGATTTTTTTTTCAAAATGATATTTTTTTTCAGCTAATTTTTTAATAATGTACAAGTTTAAAAAAAAACTTGTAGATTTATATGCATACGTATGCACTTATCTGCACCTTTGAAAATGACATTTAACTCCTTGGGGACTGTTGATTCAGAAAAGTATTCGTACAAAATCAGAATCAAGTTGTAGTTAAAATTGTAATTGTAGTCGTTGCTAATTTGACTGACTTACTTTGTTTTTACTTTAATTATTGTTAGTTTAATCACAGAGATTCCAGCTGCTCCGGACAAGCCAACATAATTGAAAAAACGGTGACTATCTACAAAGTAAAATTTGCAAATATTTGACTATTTTTGCTTGCTTTTTAAAGGGTATAATATGACTTAAGTACTATAAAGTAATGAATTATATAAGCCTACGAATAATTTAGAAATAGTGGTGGATAAAAATCTACTAAATTGAATTTATTAATCCAAGCAAGCACAATTGATAAACTTCCACCTTAAAATACATATTTGCTGTTGCCTGAGCAAGTTAGCATTTCTGTAATCATATATATAATCAACGTTAATTCAAAATATAACTAAATAGTTTTATTTTGAACTAAGTAGTGGTGAATTAAACAATTATAACTTCGCCCACAAATAAACTGTTAAAGAATTACTTTGATTACCAGTTTTATCTTTTTACCCTGATTGATACGGTTTTATGCTGGCACGTATTTGTGACAGTCGGCCCGAAAGGGTTAAGGCGCAAAAAAAAATATGATTTTTACGTATTGCTTCATAAAAACTCCCTACGTAGCAGAGAAACGGGATCAAATAGTTGTCACTCAAGTGAATTTTTAAAAATCCTGATTAGATACTTATTACAGAATTGTATAAAAACATTGACTTGCGGAGAAAAACCGATTGCTGATTTGAAATCAGCAAAGAAAAACAAAAATCTGTTCATAAATCTCATACAGTGGGAAAAATAAATATTCCCCAATGATATTCATTAAAAAGTAATATTTTGTTCTTAGCTTTTGTTCTTATTTGTAATAAAAAGTATATGTTATTAAATTAAGAAAATATTTTTAATATCACGTTAATATGAAGCTGAAGGACTGCAAATATCAAATGCTAACTAAAATATTAAACAACAGGTAAACTACAATCAACTTGAAAGCACGATAGCCAAGCGGTGAGAAAATAGACTGAATTCAATATTCCGGAAGTTTTGAGGAAGCGTAAAGTACTGCGCCATCACCTCCTACATCAAAAAGCCTCCACAAGATCTTTCATAAGTAGTCCGCGCAGACTATTTAAAAAGTTAACCAGTTGTGCGTATGACCCCAAAATCTTTTATAAAAGTACTTGAGAGGAATTCATCATATAAATTTGAGAATTGAATCTGTAGTGGTTGACAAGTGAATAAGGCAAACCAATAATATTCATAAATAAAACAAATTTTTAGTCATATATTTGCTACCACTTTCTTATTTTAACTAGGTTTTGTATTAAGTGACTCGTTCGGAAAGTGGATATTCTTCACATCACAGTGGTCTGATCGGACTACTAATAAAATGCCGTGTGGAGGCGTTGACTGCTGTGAAAACCATAATCCATA
>NC_092212.1:11289427-11293473 GCF_043381705.1 Parasteatoda tepidariorum
TTTGTGTGTATATATATATATATATATATATATATATATATATATATGCAAGCTTACATTATATGCATGCTATAATTATAAAATGAATCTCGATAGTTTATTTTTGTGGGGGGGGGGAGTTAAAATAAAATGTCTTTCGTACCAGTTTCTGTTTTTTTCCGTTTTGCCAGGGCTCTCAGCCATGTTCCTGAAATGCACTATTCTTGTTTCCACAGAAAAAGACAGCTTCAGAGGGGAGTTTAGTCAAACTATAGTCAACATTTGCGAATATTCATTATTTTGTTTCTCTTCATCAATTGTTAATCTTCATGTATCGTTTAGCGTCTGCAAGCTTATCAGTTTCATCACGGTCAACCTAAGGCTGAGCGCCATTTATTCGCTACCCTTCATCCTACTTTCACAGTATTCAAAATCATCAATGGCTCGATAGCCCAGGGGAGGGGGCCTTAGCCATCGCAAGAAATTTTTTCCTGCTAGTGTTTTCCAGTTTTTAAGATCAAAATGTCTTTTTCTAGGCCATTTATTCATCTCAAATTAAGCCTGCCTCTTTTTTGCGTGCCAACTTGACTGGCACTGAAAACTCTTTTTGTGGTATGGTCTTCATCTATTCTCATAACGTGGCCTGCTCATTTTATTCTTTGTCGTTTAATGAAGTTGATAATGTCAAGTTCATTATATGAGTGATAAAGCTCTAAATTTGTTCTTCTGAGTCACACACTATTTTTTTTTTTAAATTTCTCCAAAAATACTTCTCTAGACTTTTCTCTCAAAGGTACCCAACATAACCTCATCCGTACAGGACTGATTGATCTGTACCTTATTGACCCACAACAAAATCCAATACTTCAAAATCCAGAGTTCGAACTTTATGACTATGACACTTTAAACTTTTCCTTTCACAGCAATAAACTGAAAGAAACATGCTAAAATTAGTCCAATTTTAATGGCTTTTAATATATTTTTTTTTTGCCACTTACCAGTCACCGTTTTTATTTTTCATTTTTATTCGCCTGTGGCATCCGTTTATACATGAGCACTGAAGACGTGTTTTTAATTCAGGCTTGCCAACTACTCTGCTTTCTTATAAAATATTTTACAGAGTGATTGGCATTTAAAAATCAAAGCTTTCAGAATTTTTTATAATTCTTCCAACATTTTAAAAACCTCACCTCGAAAGATCTGGAATAAAAAAGCGTTGCATATAAACTTTTAATTCTCTTATATGTAATTGTGTGGAAAATAATTGATTTTTTACATAAAGTGAACAAAATTTGAAACTCTCCTTTTTCTTTGGTTATGTCGTGAATTATTTAGATTGCGTGAGTTCTTTGTAGTCAGCAGGCAGTGTGGTAGCTATGCAGAGATGTCAACTGCTCCAGACACGCCAAAATAATTTAAAAAACGGTAAATAACTACAAAGTAAATTTTGCTAATATTTGACTATTTTTGCTTGCTTTTTAAGAGGTGTGGCATAACGTAAGTATTATTAAGTAAAAGTGTAGCACGACTTAAGTACCATTAAGTGGGGAATTTTATAAGCCTACGAATTTCTTAGAAATAGTGGTGGATAAAAATCTACTAAATTGAATTTATTAAATCAAGAATCACGATTGATAAACTACCACTTTAAAATATGTCTTTGCTGTCCGGAGAAAGTTGGCATTCTGGCCTATGAAGGGGAATCAAGCACCTTGCGTAAATAAATAAAAATAATGAAAATAAAACAGCAACTTGCTTTAACCCTTTGGGGACGGGTGATTCAGAAAAGCATTTGTACAAAATCAGAATCAAGTTGCAATTAAATAAAAAGCGGTAACTTAAATGTAGTCGTTGCTAATTTGACAGACTTACTTTGCTTTTTCTTTAATTATTGTTAATTTAATCACATATCCATATACATCTATGCGATTTCCCCAGTCTACGATTTGAAACATAAACATGGAAAGATTATAGACTCCATCAGTAAAACATATCAATAAGAATCCAAAACTGAAGCGAGAACGTTTTCAACAGCAACAAAAATGTCCTTTTTAAAAATGGTAAAGAAGCTGCAAACTTTCAGAATCATTTTATAATGGGAAGGGAAAAAATTAAAAAATATATATATATTTCAGTAAGGAAAAAAAGTAGCGCATATTTAAGATTTGTAGCGTTCGAAAAATAATAAGTAGCCCAAAAAGTAGCAAGTAGCGAAAATTCAATTTTCAGTAGCGGGGACTTTTAAAAGTAGCCCAATCCGCTACTTGTAGCCCAATCTGGCAACANTCCTCTCACTTTCAATCAGGTTAAAAATATAAAACTGGTAATCAAAGTATTTCTTTAGCAGTTTATTTGTGGGCGGAGTAATAATTGTTTGATTTATTTAATTCACCAATCCTTTGTTCAAAATAAAACTATTTAGTTATACTTTGAATTAACATTGATTATATATATGTTTAAACTAACAATAATTAAATTAAAAGCAAAGTAAGTCTGTCAAATTAGCAACGACTACATTTAAGTTACCGTTTTTTATTTAATTACAACTTGATTCTGATTTTGTACGAATGCTTTTCTGAATCACCCGTCCCCAAAGGGTTAAGCCTAGAAGGGGACATACGTAGAAATTTAATTTGCAACCCTGTTTTTTCACTTAATTTATATATTATTAAATTTTTATATTTATGTGGCTGTTTTGAAAATTATACAATTGTTAAAACAGGGTTTAGGGAAAAAAAATTTCTTTTCTTCTTTTGTTTGGTGAGAAAACATTGTTCAATAAAAAAGAAATATATAGATATTATATTGAAAATACGGGATACATATATCGTAAATTGTTAATCTGATCTATGAACCAACGCACACCACAACGAAATGTGAAACTATTGTTCAACTGTAGTCAAAAATGAGTAAAAAATGCCCTTCCACTACCACTATATAAAAGTATACTTGCAGATCTACCACTATATAAAAGTAGTAATAAATATTAGTTTAAAAATTTAACTTTCATTAATGTGTGGAATCAGAAAAGCAAATATATCAACGATATCAACAGGAATATTATTTACCAACTCCTCCTCCTCACCATCATTGACAAAGTGACAAATATCATTTTAAAAACATTAAGAGTAAATTCATAGCAGCAAAATGTGCACTTTATCCTATTCTAAAAAAGAACTCTCCCCTCAGCACTAATAACAGGATTCTAATTTTTAAAATGCTTCTCACCCCCCTATTAACATATACAGAACCCGCCTTCGGGGGGGGGGCTGCAAAGACAAATCTTAAACTCTTACAGAGTGCTTATAACAAAACCCTCCGCAATATCACAAATTCACCCTGGTATTTCAGGAATAAAAATATCCGTCATGACACCTGCACGCCTAGCCTTCTTGACTTATACAAAAATAGTTCTCTTAAGTATTTTCTTAAGAGCAGTGGACACTCCAACCACCTTACATGGTCTTCCTCTAACTACGACCCAGATGACCCTAAGTGCAGGAGACGGTCTAAGGCAATTCTCTATTACTATAATAATCTCCAAGACATCGTTTGAGTCGTATTGCTGATTTTTCTATCCCCCTGACTGGCTCCTCATCTCCTCTATCATCATTACCCCTTTTCCACCTTCCAGGGTTGGCCCAATCCTTCGCGGAATTTACTGCTGCTCATTCTGATTCAATTTACTAATACAACTACTATCAATGCTAATCACTAACTCCTTATTTGTCAATAATTATAAATAAATAATAATTTATAATAAATTAATTTTTTTTTAATGTTATTATCTGTCTGTGTTATCCCTGTTCTATTTTCTTTTCCACAATATTATTTAACTACTAACATTAAGTTTACTAACCCAAATAATTTTATTATCAATAGCCTTTGATTCAGTTTGTAATCATATAATTTACGGAGGTGGCCTTTTTGGCCAGGCACTCCGGTGCACCAATAATTAGTTTCCGCAGTGCGTGGAATCTTCAGTAAATTCCTCTGTTCTACATTGTTGAAATACTGCCGTCAATCACAAGATTGGTATATATATATGAAATGAATATATATATATA